>NC_082644.1:63706160-64011060 GCF_028023285.1 Balaenoptera ricei | reverse complement strand
TATTGTAAAATCTACATTTTGAATAACAAATATCCTTCAGAATGCTCACGATGAACTAGGTTTCCTGAAGAATGTTGATGGTCCAGGTCCACAGTAGGATATGCACTTAGAAAATTTGTGGGTTCAGAAGGGACATTTGATATTACTCACTCCAACCCCACACTTTGCAGGTAAGAAAACTGAGGCTAAGTTTTGATGGTTTTGCTGGGATTCACGGGTCTTGACAATGACAAAATCAGCCCTAGAAGCAATGTCTGCGGGTGATAATAATAAAGGTAATATTTGTTGAACACTTTGCTGTGTGCCAAGTACTGGCTAAGCACTTTGGATGTGTTATTTTAATTAATCCTCACAACAAACCTAGGGCATAGATAGGACACATTTAGGTGGGATTAAATTGACTTTCACTGGATAATTATCCAACTCTTCTACATAAAACCTGTGCTGTTTGACGGTCAACTTTGCGTTTCCACAGAAAATGTAACAGTAGCATAGGAGGACAAAATAACATTCAATTGTGAAGAAAATGTCGTCACTATATTTCAATGACGCGATGATTCCTTTTCATGGTGATAACCATTTTACTAGAGATTCATTGTAACTAAGGAAACACATACTCACTAGCCCACGTATGAGTGGACGAAGGGTTAGGATGGTTAGGGGAAGCAGGCTTTTTCTGTAATAACTTCCTAAACACTGAAAGATACCCACCTAACCAGTATCAATCTATGGATAGCACTTCAGCATATTTTCTACTCACATCCCACAAACATGTAAGGTGGTCCAAAATAAGTTTTCTTGCTGTTTGAAATTAGATTTTGCAGAGGAATACACTTTTATAAGCATTGGAACTGTTTTGTATACACAGCTCACATCCATTAAGCCAAGTTACAATCACATCTTAGAAATGTGTTTGTGTCGTGTACTGCATTGCTACGTGGCTGAAAATAAAATGGTTCCATGACAAAGTCAACGGTATTCCCGATTGTATTAACTGGCTCTCCGTGTCCATCCACAGTATTCAGTGTGTTCCCAACAAAGCCAGAGGAGAGGGACAACTTAAACCAAACTAAGTATAGAGGCTCGACCTACACCAACACCCCTGAGGGAAGCAGCAACGTGAGTAGGAGCCTGAGTGCTGACGTGTGTGCATGGCTTCCTTACGTCTGCTGAAGGTCATCCTCTCTCACTGTGGCTCTTGGTGGGATCATCACAATCCCAGGGAGCCATAGGAGGCCAGAACAATTTTTCATAAGGTAAGAAAGGAAAGAATAGGGAAAGGAGGGAGGGAGGGAGGGAGGGAGGGAAAGAGGGAGGAAAAGAAATCTACAGAACCTGCCCATTAAACTCTGTAAATACATCTCAATCAAGGTGAGGCCAGAAGCCTTAAACCATTAAACACTCAAAAAGAAAACTTTTGTTTTTGTCTTTCTGATTCTTGAGAGTGTGAAGCGGAGGCAGAGAATGGTTTCTGTTAAAGACTCCCTGCCAGATTTTTTATGAATTAAATCCTACACTTGCTCCAGATGTGCTCATTTCTGATCACTGTCTTTGTTGGATCTACCTACTGAATCCTAGGAGGATTTCAGGAAATGTTTAACTCTGAGTTGGTGAAAAAAAATAAAATAAAATGATCTTGCTTACTCTGTATCAAAGTACACTTGGCTTGCCTCCATTAGACCTTTATGAAATTGTGTTAGGAATATGTTATGTGAAGATGCTCAGAGACTGGTCTAGAGATTAGAAGGTCCACATACAATTAGAAAACCTCAATCTAACTCGGTAAATCTAGTCATTTCAGCTAGGAGGAGAAATCACAAGGTAAGTAATATTAAAGTTTGCTAAACTTTTTTACAAAGGCACACTAAATCCCCTTTTTTTGTTGTTGTTAGGGAATAGTTTTATTTATTTATTTTTATTTTTGGTTGCGTTGAGTATTCGTTTCTGTGCGAGGGCTTTCTCTAGTTGCGGCAAGCGGGGGCCACTCTTCATCGCGGTGCGCGGGCCTCTCACTATCGCGGCCTCTCGTTGCGGAGCACAGGCTCCAGATGCGCAGGCTCAGTAGTTGTGGCTCATGGGCCTAGTTGCTCCGTGGCATGTGGGATCCTCCCAAACCAGGGCTTGAACCCATGTCCCCTGCACTGGCAGGCAGACTCTCAACCACTGCACCACCAGGGAAGCCCTAAATCCCTTTTTTAAAATGTAATCTCAAAGTCTAGAATCAGACACATCATCTCCAAATAACTAACAAAAAAAGAATTCATACAAGATATGTCTTTTTCATCCACTGTTAGAATGAATCCGATCACTCTGAAAACACTCTGCTATTCCTCTCAACACTGAATTACTTTTATGAGCCAACTGTATTGCAAACACTGCAAAACCTCAGAGAAAGTTTCACACAGTAAAGACCATTTACATATACTAATTTGGCAAAAATTGCTTTCCAAATCACAACATTTTACAAAGGCCATATTCTATTTTTCCCTCAGTGCTTTTTTGACAGTTGGAAATGGATACAAGTTGTAATTTACTTGTATCTATTTCCTACTTTAGTAGTGTCCACTAAAATCATTCAAACAGCATGACAGATAAAAGGCAATAATGAAAAGTGTCTGCAATCTTCTGAGAGTTATAATGTGCAGATAGCAAACAGTAACTGATGATTAAATATATATATATATATGATATATACATATACATATATAATCTATACATATGCCTGATGACTACTAAGATAGTGTGTAAATGTATTTAAGGACTCTGCAAAAGAAATGTTATGTAAAATTGTGTGCATTGATCTAGTAATCCCCAAAGCTCCTAATCCGACTTTAATTTACCTTAATGGAGAATTGCTTAGCGAAAAATCCTCCAAGACAGTGAAATCTGATGTATTTGATTAAGCCATGTATTTTTGTAGTCATGAAAGCAGAACCACACAAAAAAATGTGTTTTTCATCAAAAACACTCCACTATTTGAAAATTATGGGGAAAATGGGCAATGAATCACAAGGAAGAGGGAAAATCGATTATGGCGATTACCAAAACAGCAACACATTTCAGAAATGCCTGACTGAACAGGGTCACAATACACTTCGAGTTATGTGAAACAGAAAATTAACCAGTGTTTGCGCCCACTATGTGTGTTTTGTTAACAAAGTGATTTTGATTAAGTTTATGGTCACATTGCAGGATCACAAGACTTAACAAAGAGGATTACTTTAAATATGAAATCTTTCAACTGTAAAAGTAGTCATGTCTGAAGGAGGCTGGATATTAAATATTTCTCTAAATTGGAGTTATCAGTCTCTCTTTTTCTTTTCCAGGTTGCCTGAGGCTTCATTTTTCCATGAACTGAATAACTACACGTACACCCTCACCCCGCAAAGAACAGAAAATACTACCTTAAATGAAAAGAAATGCAACCCTTCACTTCATATTAGTACTCTCATAAATTTAATATCCACTGTTCATTATCCAGAGAGCTACATAACGTAAAAGACATTTTCTTTCCTATTCTTATTTTGCACAAGGAAAAAACAATCAGTATTCCAACTGATTTGCTATCTTCTCTGTGGGCCCCAGAAATCTTAACAACAGTGATAACACCACCAGTTCATCTAGAGGCCACAGCCACATAGCTAATGGTGAGAAAGAAAAAAATAATAATAGCAAGGTTTAAATGTTGAGAAAGGCTGTTTACAGCTTTTTTCTTCTGACTTACTACCTAAGAAGACCTTGCTATAGAATTAATCTTATTGGACAGTATTCCACTACCCCTTAGTTCCCAAGAGGTTACTAACATTGATTTGAACATGTGGCCTTTGAAATTTTACAGGATGTCTGAGCATAGCTACTTTTGATGATCTATAAGCCTGATATACATTAAGTGACAGGCAGAAAGATGGAGAAAGAATTGGGTCCAGTAAGTGGAGATAGGTATTGTAAATAATAACATTTCATTATTTCAATTTATTCATTTATCACCTGAGTAGGTGCTACACGAGAATTCTCATTACTCTCTAGACTTTATAAAAAGTTTCAGAGTATAATCATGGTAATTATAGCTAATGATACCGCATCATATACTTGAATGATGCTAAGAGAGTAGACCTTAAATGTTCTCACCCAATAAAGAAACAGCAATTAAGTGACAGGATGGAGGGCTTAGCGAAGGTTTTGATGGTAATCATGTTGCAATATATAAATTTATCAAATTAATAAGTTATATACCTTAAATTTACACAATGTTATATGTCAATTGATCTCAAAAAACTTGGGGAATTTTGTTTTTAAGTTTCAGGATGTCACAAGATTGCCACTCATTGGATGGATATGCCATCTTAATAATAGGGGCAAAGTTCATATTATATAGTTCATATTATAAAGTTGAATGGAAAATAATTCAGTATATATTTTCAGTATATATTTTACATGTCATATAAATGTTAAAATTTAAAAATCATGATAGGATATAATTTATATATAAATAAAAATATATAAGAAATTCAGTAATTATGCAAAATATTTTTGTCAAACATCTGACCATCTTTTATAATTTGTCTGTTCTCATTTACTTCAGAAATGTTATTAGTAACTACTCTGTTCATACGTCTAATTTCTAAAGCTTTTATACAGAGGGGAATAACAGCAAAGGTACTATGATAGTAGCATCGATACTAACAAAAATGGCTTTATTTATTGACTATCCCATGTGTCAGGCGTACTACTCTTTAAAAGCATTATCTCATTTAATGTTCACAGCAATACTAGGAGAGAGGCAGGTGCTCCTATCATTCCTATTTTAGAGATAAGGAAACAGAGGATCAAAAAGGTTACACAGCAGGCATTTAAACTCCGGTCCATGCAGAGAAGACACAATGAGCTAAGACATGCAAAGACAAAGATTTCTAACAAACATCCCTTTTGGTGCTCCCTCTAGGACTCTGGGCAAGACACGGAAACTTTCCATTTCTCAGATTTTTTGCTATATAAAATAATGGCGAAAAGAAAGTGAATACGGAATAGCTTTATAGCAGGCAACTTCGTAACTCTTGAATTTATGTGGGGTTATGCAAAGCAAATAACAACTCAGAGCAAGGCTAGTGCTTTCGCCTAAAGGGGTGGGCATGAATGAACTGAGGAATCGAGCTGCGGGGAAAGGGCCGAGCAGATACAATCTAGCTCATGAAAGGACCCCCAGGTTACAGACAGTTAATCAGGAAAGGCCGTGGTCTAGGCAAATATTCAACTGAGGCCCAGAGCATCAGATTCAGGTAGTCAGCAAAGCAGAGCGAGAGCACGGGGTGGGTGGAGGGACTGCATGGCCCTGGCCCTTCCGCCCAGTAAGACATCACCTAGGATCCTGGCAGCTGTAGCAGGGATGAAATCAGAGAGAAAAGAAGGATCTGGCCCTGCACTGGAGGCATGTGGGCACGGGGAATGGGATACGTCTCGAATTGTAGCCTCTACAAACAGAGCTAGGAATAAAATTTGCTTTTCAAAAGCGCTGAGGACTGCCGTCCCAGCACGCACCTGCCTCAGGGTACTGCATTCACTTGTCTCTCTGCCGAACTTTTCCTTCCCAGAAAGTCACCTTCTTAGATGCCCACCTTCGTTAAAGCAGCCCCGATTGCACCTCACCCCACACGGAGTCACTTTACATCCCCTTCCCCTGCCAAGTTGTTTCCTTCATAGTACTTATCACTCTCTCATTTATTTTACACACTCTTGTCTGTTTATTGACTCATCTCCCTACTGGAATGAAAGTTCCCTAAGAAAACAATCTTGTCTTTGTTGATGCCTGCTGCATCCCCAGTGCCTAGATCCACAGTGCCTGGGACACAGTCGGAACTCGGTAAATATTTGTCTATTTAATATAAGAGTCAATTTCAAAGCAACACTGTCCAAACGCCATTTCTCATTTTCTAGAGTTTTGGGTTTTATGTGCTGCCACATGCTTTATTATATAAATTAAGAGATGGCTAAACTGGTAAATAATAATAAATATAATCAAAGTTAGTGACCTTGAAACTTGTGAATTAATTCAGGCGTAAATACTGCTCAAAATGCAGAACTTGAATGTTTTGATAGTTTAACAGAACACTGACAAAGCAAACTACAAGATATGCTCTATTTCACAAAGAAAGGGAGCCCTTGGCACTTCTCTAAAAGATCAGAGTTATTGGTTAATCACTGAAAACATATATTCCTCTTGGATTGTTTTTTTCCTGGTTAAAAATAAAAAGGTTTTTAATGTTAGGATATCTACAGAACAACTGATAGGTACCACATATATAATCAAAATCACTCCTTATAAAAAAAAAAAATTAATTTTAAAATTCCCATCTTTTACATATAATTCTTAAAGTAATTTTAGGTCCTGAGTTCAGAACTTTAACAAAAACATGTTTCAAAAATAGGATATAAAAAAAAAAAAATAGGATATAGAAAGAAAAGATATGAGAAACTGAGGCATATGCAAGCATTTGCTGTTTTTCTTCTCACTATAAAACTAACTGAAACAAGATTTTGGAATCACGAAAACTGAATGTTAAGTCAAAATAGGCATTCCCTAGGTAGAAGATTATCTAGTATCGAACTTTAAAATGAAACAAGACTGTGCCATTTAAACCAAACGTACTTTTGTTTGTTTGCTTGCTTGTTTTATTGTGAGGTTGTAAAGAGAAATGAGAGATTTCAAACTATAGTTAAGCATTTGACTACAATTAAATTATACATATAATATGTCCACTTCTCAGAACATAAGTAAGTCCTATGATATTATGTCAAAATCTGATTTAAGTCTTCTTGGTTTCTTACTCAACATTTTAGGGTCAACTAAAGTTCATTTCAAAGAATATATCAGAGAAATTACCAAAGAATAAGCTATAAGAAAAACGCAAGGGAAAAGGGTTCAGCCCAACAAACTATAATAGCAGAAAAAAAAAAAAACCTATAGTAATTGAAAGAGTATTATAACTGATTCAGTCATGGACGTACAGAAAAATAAAACTGAATGAGCAAACCAGACACAGCTTTTAAAATGTATAATGATTTCAAATAAGATTTTTTTTTTTAAAGAAACATTGCATATAAACTGGGGAAGGAAGGACTGTTTAGTTTGAGGATAAGTAATTGGCAATTTTGAAAAAAAAATCTATTTAAAAGCTTGCCTTATACTACAACTACATGTCACTTACACATGATTTGAAGGCGAGATTATCAAACTATATTCTCCCCCTTGGAAACACCTATATTCTATGAGCTGCTTGGAAATATTTCACTTCTATAATCAACTAATAATATCCTTTTCAAATTCAACTAAAAATTAACTCATGTAGATATTTTACTAAACTTAATACTATTTTCTAGTAAATTGCTTCAGACAAACTAAAAATACCAATTTATGAACAGTAACAGAAAACGCTGATTGATTAAAGAACTGGCCATTTAGTTTGGCAGCTTTTTAAAAAAAATAATCTAGGGACTTCCCTGGTGGCGCAGCAATTGAGAATCTGCCTGCCAATGCAGGGGACACGGGTTCTATCCCTGGTACGGGAAGACCCCACATGCCGCAGAGCAACTAAGCCCACGTGCCACTGAGTACTGAGCCTGTACTCTAGAGCCCGCGAGCCACAACTACTGAGCCCGTGAGCCACAACTACTGAGCCCGTGCGCCACAACTACTGAGGCCACACGCCACAACTACTGAAGACCGTGTGCCTAGAGCCCATGCTCCAGAGCCCATGCACCTAGAGAGAAGCCACTGCAATGAGAAGCCCATGCACCGCAACAAAGAGTAGCCCCCGCTCGCCAGAACTAGAGAAAGCCCACGCGCAGTAACGAAGAACCAACACAGCCAAAAATATAATAAATAAAAATAAATTTGCTAAAAAAATAAATTAAAAGAAAATCTGTATTTATGTCAAACCTAACCTCACAATTCATCCCACCATCCCCTTCCCCCTCTGTGTCCACACATCTGTTCTCTATGTCTGCATCTGTATTCCTGCCCTGCAAACAGGTTCATTTGTACCATTTTTCTAGATTCCACATATATGCGTTAATATACGATGTTTGTTTTTCTCTTTCTGACTTACTTCACTCTGTATGACAGACTCTAGGTCCATCCACATCTCTAGTGGGAACATGTGGTATAGCACAGGGAGCTCAGCTCAATGCTGTGATGACCTAGATGGGTGGGATGGGGTGGGTGGTGGGAGGGAGGCCCAAGAGGGAGGGAATATATGTTTACACATAGCTGATTCACTTTGTTGTACAGCAGAAACTAACACAACATTGTAAAGCAATTATACTCCAATTAAAAAAGAAATCTGTATACATATAACTCTTTATTGTAAATTTACCACATGCTTTATTTATACTTTCTTCTAGCAAAGCAGTACCTGGTTTGTGTGCTAGAAATAAACATAATGATATTTTCACGGTTATTTAATACTTTCAGGTACTTTTAATAACCACAGAGAAGGGGATCATCAATGACTTCGACTATATAAAATTAAAAATAAATATGTAAAAACAATTACTAAAGACCAATAAACAGACTTAAGGTACACTTGCTACAAACATGACAAAGAGTTAATATGCCTAATATATAAAGAATGTGAACTAATGAATAAAAACCCTTAGGCAAAGGAAATGTAGAGACAATTCATATAAAGGAATAAATGATTTGTAAACAAATATTAAGGAGAAAGTAACCTTCAGTAATTAAAGAAATTCATATTAAAACAATAATGAGGCAGTGTTTTGCCTATTAAATCAACAAGATTTAGATGATAATGTTTAAACTGACCAAGGGAAAAGAAACTGGTATCTTCAGTCGTTACTGGTGGCATTATTAGCACGTACACCCTCTCTGGAACACAATTTGTTGACATGTTTCAGAAAGACATAAAACTGCTCATATCCTTTGACCTAGGGATACCACTTCTATGTGTCAATGCTAAGAGAAACAATGCAAAATATAGAAAAATTTAGCCCAATTAAAATGTTCCTCAAAACTTTGTATTTGAAATAGTGAGAAAAATGGGAAAAAACCAAAAACAACGGCTACTAACAGGAAAATAGACACATCTAGTCAATGAATTATTGGGCAGCCATTAAAGATGATAGTCATGGATGAGGCAAGATGGAAAAAAATATATATTTATGCTAAAATGACAATGGACAAAGTACTGAATAGCAAACTCACCATACAGTATAAAGGACGAGAAAATTCTCTCAAGTCAGAACAGTGGGTTGTTTTCAGGTGATGGGATTATTAGTGACTTTTTGTTTGTTTGTTTCTAAATTTCCTATAATGAGGTTATACTACTTTTATGACTTTAAAATAGATGAATAAAAGTTAGCATATAGAAAGGTGAAAACAATAACACTTGACCACTGTATCAGAGCAAAATATTAGGAAAACTACTTTAGGTTCATGTTCTCTTTCAAATCACTTCATTATAACCCAAAAAAAGAGTAAGAAACGCTTTTCTTACTCTGCTAATTGTCAGACATACCCAAGTGGAATGTTCCACATTTCTGTGCTTTTCTGTTCTCTACTCCGAGTGCGAGCTACCATCAGAGCTCAGTATTTAATTTGGTAGGCTTATAGTTACATACATTTAAAATACTAATAGATAAACTACACATTTCTGAAAACTAATCATGCCCATCCTTAATTTTTTTTCCAGATAATTAAACAACTGAAAATGATAAATTGCCCCTTTAACAGACTTAGCAACCTTTTGGCACCGAGTACATCAATTAACTACAGTACCATATTGGATCCAATATTGCATCTCCTACCGTGCATGCAACAATATGTACAAGAGACTTCTATCAACAAGGATCAGTGTCATGTATGAATCACCATGTCACCTGAATTGAGAGTTCTCAGGATCCTTTCTATAATGACAAATTCAAGTTCTATGTTATTACCTAGAGCACTGCAACCCATGACTGCAGTGTGTGGGGCGGAGGAGACGGACTATTAAATCTTTCTGGGGTGAGAACGGGTGGCTGTTTTATATAGCTCCTGCCGATCATAATATTCCTGCGACCATCAAGATTTAGATCTGTAATTACAGAGGACCCTGATTTTCACCTTGGTTACTGATAGAGACTGTACGTATAATCACAATAAAAAGCCAAGACTTGAAAAATGAGACTTTGCAAGAGGTTAGTGTCCCCAGGCTCTAGTGTATTGATTGGCTCGAAGTAGCCCTTGCACTTTCCCACTTTGTTACGGGGGCTGAGAATGCTGTAAAGCAGAAGCACTTCCATCCTTACCATGAATCCTCTTTGGTAAGGAAATTAAAAATTATAATAGTAAATCTGTTAGAAATAGAAAGAAGTTTTATTTTTTCTAACTGACAAATTTTCTGGGGAGATGGGTAGGAGACACAGTTCATGGTTCTGAGCAAACACCAATTTAGTACAGACCAAAACACCCTCAGCACTGTGTATGTACAATCCCTTGCCCCTGACAGAGACCTTTGTAGCTTTTTCAAAGCTGCGAGCATTGCCTAATACACAATTGATTGTATTCTTAACCAATTGCCTTTAAAAACCCTTATCCCTCAGAAACCTGTTTTTGTTCGTTTTGATTATAAAGCTGGAGGTACATGGGGACAAAGAGAGTCTCAGAACTGATTAAGAATCAAACAAAAAACTACACCTAACTGTTGCTACATACTTTCTAAAGCATATTGAAAACAAAACAATTCCTTGCTATAGCTATAGTTACAATGCAAGAAAAAAAAAAAAGAACAAAAACAAAAACAAAGCTATCTATAAAATGCAAATGCTGCAACTAAAAATACCAGACCCATGGTGCTCCCTGTGGGAGGTGACAGGAACTCATGATGCAAAAGGAAAAGAGAAAGGCATTTGGGAACAATCACCTCAGGTTCTGTGACCAAAAGAGAAGCCAGTTAAGAGAAAGTGGGGCTCTGTTTCCAGGAACTGTTACAAAGTCCTTTAACATTTCATCCCTCCTCCTTTCCCTGGCTGTTCTATTACACCTCTACAGAAACCTGAAGTTGTGCCTTTAACCCTTGCCTCAGCCTCACGGAGGGTGTGGAGAGGTGGGAGGGGGGCGGTTGAAGTACTCTCTTAGTTTTGTCTCTATTGCTCTGCCTCTCATCCCCGCTGGATTGGCAGGGGTGAGTCTGGAGGTCCTCATCCGCCTCCACATTTCTTTCAATGACTTCTAACATGTTCTGATACGTGCTTGTCAGTGTTAATTACAAGTGACATTAGATTGGTTTGATCCCTGACAAAATTCCAGAGCGTTGTAATAAAGCAGGACAGTAGGAAAGATGGCAAGAGGAGGCTAGGTAATGCTTTTGAATCCCCAGGATTTCCTTCAGGCCTCCCTCCTACCAAGTCTGGCCGTCCTAACAAAGACGCACATTTGCTCTGCTCTGCATAGGAAGTTTTAAGACATCAGACCTACAGGTTTGCTGACAACAGCCGGGTCTAAACCAGTTGTCCCATTAAGAGCATCCCCGTTCACTCTCACAGCATCCTGTTTGGATGTTAATTATATGATCACCCTATTGAGCCCTGTTTTCACCACTCCTTAAACCTTCACATACAGCTCTGCAGTGAAAAATGACTGAAGACTGACAGAAATCACTTGGAAAACAACAGAAAAGACTCACTGAAGAAATCTGAGAGGAGATGTGGTAGAACAGCTAAAACTCAATTTGTTTCCATATTTGCCTTCCATAGAAGAGTATTTCTCCGTATTGGGCAGGTACAAAATCAAACAGTATGCATTATTTGTCATTAGACAAAAAGCACAGAATCAGCTATCAATTCACTTTCCTTGAGGATGTATTTCTGAGATACATCTTTCACTTACATCTGACAGGTAGATTCTTTGCTAGTAAGATCAGTGGGTAGTCTCAGTATGTAAATGGTCTATATTTTACTACATGTGTGACCTTGAAAATATCAAATAATATCTCAGAACCATCAGGGAGACCAGTGTTGTCCAATCTAGCTTTGTGCAACAACAGAACTGTTCTATGTCTGTGCTGTCCCATATGACAGCCCTGTGCCACTCGTGGTTATTGACCACTTGAAATATAGCTAGTACAACTGAGTTCATAATTACATTTAATTTAAATAATACAGAGACTTGGTTTCTTATGGTAAAAATAAAACAGGATAAAGATCTGTCTCTTGTTCTTCCCTTGAGTCTTGTTTGAGAAAATGCAGTAAACTCCTCATCAAAGCAGATGCTGTCTGATGAGGAAACTTCCATCATCTGAGAACCAGCAATGCATCAGCCAGAACTCCATTTCTGGGACAGTGTTCAGTACAAAAAGGAATGGACTTGGGTTCTGGAGACCAAGGTGGAAGGGCTAGCTGGGACAGTCAAGTCTCCTCAACACAAAGTTTAATCTAACATCCTTTCTAGCACCTTTGGAAGATCTCCCTCTCGCTCTGTGAGAAATGGTTATCCCTATGACAAAGAGGCTAATATGGTCCATTTTACAGACAGAAATGTGTTTAGTTTTCATTGAGAGATATGGAAACATAATGTAATGTGTCACTCTAGTACCTAAAAAATCCAAAAGGAAAAGGAGTCCTATGCTTAAAATATCTACAAGATAATTTATTTCTCCTTCACCTATAAGTGATACCATGTTCATGTAGGCTTGTGGATGTTAGCTTTTATCTATTTGCTTATTTCATTATTTTTCTCAATTCTAGTTGCAAAGAACGTTACTACTGGAAAATCCTACTACATCATTGTTCATCTTTTCTTCTAAATGATAAAAACTATCTTGAAAAACTTACGCAATCAGAAATGGTAGCAGACCTTTCAAAAACATTTATTTAAAAATGTTCTTCACGTTTATATTACTTTTACTTAGTCTATTTTTTTTAGTACAAACAATCATCAATAAGTGAGTACTTTGCTATACTCCTTAAAGGGCTCTATCATTTTTTAAATGCTTTGAAATAAAATATCATCTAGAATGAGGCTAAGAAGATGCATATTTAAAAAAAAAAAAATTCATAGAAACTAACCATCTGTACAATAATCCATTGTCTGCTGTACCAAGGTGATGTATTAAGGATAATGAAGCATATGATTTAATAGCTGCCACAAATCCTTTTTCAAGTAGGATGGGTATAAATAATACAAAAAGATGGTCCAATAATAGCCAAATCCTAACCTAAGAACTACTCTATATGCTAGGTCACAGGAAATTAGTTAAGCTCAATTAACTGTGGAGCCAAGTGAAGTATGGCTAGGCAGTTAAGGCTCTAACCAGTGACTCTTATTCTAGTAGTGGTTATTCATTTAGTGAAACCTGTAAGCCTTCCTATCATGGTGCAATTTGAGTAGCTTTTTTCCACATGACAATATAAAGCTCTCCAACTGGAAAAGGACATTATGCTAGCATGAATTTTCCAAAATCTTAAGAATCCAGATAGATCTCTGCCTGTTTGTCAGTGCAAGCTCATCCTTACATTCCCACAGTGCCTTGCATTTATGGGAATAAGTGCAAGGCACTGTGGAAAGATTAATGTATGGTGCTCTAAAGAATAAATGCATAAATGGGAGAGCAGGTAAGTAAGTGAAGAAAATGAGGTTTCTAAGATCCTTACAGAAAAAAAATGCAATTTCATATCCCTGTAAAACCTGGTTCTAACATTTATCAGCCCTTAGACTTTTGAGTTCTGATGGCCAGTTGTCAAGAAGTTACTTCCTTTGGTGACAAAGGTCTCCTTAGGCCAGCTTCCTATAAAGCATGAAAAAACCCCACAAAATCATACACACTCTTTGAATGCAAGTGTCCAAACATTAGCTCCTATTTGCAAGTTGAAGTACTCCTCTCCTAGCTATCTCTGTTAATACTGAAGTCTTCACAGGGCCTTATGAAATCAGTGAGGCAAATTTCTGATGACAGGAAATACAAGCGGTCATACAAGCCAGCTGTTTGGCCAAACAGAGATGGCACAGCCATTCACTGATAAGCTGGCACAGCTAGTCCTGTCCCCATGCCACCCAGGCAGTCCATCTAAAGTAAGATTAGAGGTTGCAAATCCTAGCGTTCAAATAATACTGGGCTGCGGAAAATTTCCATGGCTCAACATAAACAAGGGGCCTACGTGTGAGCCATATGCCACCTTCTAAAAAATGTATGCTTCACCAGGAGCATTCAGCACCAGCATATTTCCACACCGCAGTTCCTACTGCCCCTGCTTTCCTAAGCCTGGCTTGCCAGAACTGAGATCAATTTTATTAGATACCATTAGTCTCTGTTAGGGCGGTCATTTGAATAACAACAGATTGGCAAGTATAAAACTAAGGCACCTGTTGTACATTTGGCAGCCTGGATAAGGCCCCTTAAAAAGAAAACAAATACGAGCTATAATCATGCCAGGCAATGGCTTTTGGTTCAATAATGACCATGTGTCAGAATTAAGTGCATCTGGGAATTCCTACCACAGCCAGATGTAAAGGCAGATTTGTCCTGTCTAGTGGCATATGAGAAGATATACACAGCATACACAGATTTGGTTTTGTCTTGGTTTGGTAGGGAACTAGGTAAGTGGAACTTAGCTCAAGTAAAATAAAATTACTCAAGAGCAACTGACAATACTGTCATAAATTGTGGAGTTAAATATTAAACATACGGGTTTTAAGATCTGGGCTATGAACTAAATAACCTCTGATTTTTCTGGGCACACGGATTTGTTCACAAATTACTCAACAACAATGGGCCAATGTTACTAGGACACTGAGCCAAGCCATGGGTTAGGCATTAGAAATACCACTGGGGAAAAGATTTGGGTCTTGGCTTTGAGGTATTTGTAATGAATCAGACCATAAATAAGCAGTTAACAATGCAGTGTTATGGACGCTCTATGTAAAATGTATTTGGGTCTCTTCTAGTGCATAAAGAAAGCGTATCCAGGCTTGGCAGGATGGGAAGACTTCCTGGAAGAGCTGTCAGCTCTGCTAAGACCTGAAGGAAGAGGGGAATCAGGCAAAAATGGAAGGGGAAGGGAATTTCCAGGAAAGGGAGAAAGCATACTCAGAATTATACACCAAAGGGTCAAAGTAGTGCATCAGGGAAATATCAAATACTTTAGTATGGCTGGAATGTATGTGTGTTGACGGCAGCAGAAGGGAAATAGAGAAAACCATTATGAGAATGGCAAGGTGGCAAGAGACAAGGCAGGGAGAAAGACATCAAGGCCCAGGTGACCTCTGCTGAGTATTTCATCCTTTACATAGAGTGGAAGGAAGAGCCACTGGAATGTTTGAAGAAGGATGACGTAAACAGATTTGAGTTTCTTAATGATCAGCCCGGCTACAGAGCACCAAAGCAACTATACAGAGTTCCCAACTAAACACAGAGAGGCTGCAATCCAGGCAAAAGACGATGAGGGTCTTGCCAACAGATGCCAGCTCACATATTAAAAGGTAGTGGATAATTTGGTTGAAAGAAAGTTAATATTTCTTTTGGTCTACTGGAATAACAAGAGATTATTTAGAGAAAACAGATTTTAAATGATGAATTTAAAATCAAGATTTAAATGGTATATTTCCTAGTTTTTTTGATAAAAAGAGATCAGTTTCAAGTTGAATCTGGGCAAGAGTAAAAATCCGATTCAATGCTATTGCACTTAGCCAATCATTTCTTAAAGTAATAGCTGAATATGCCTAACAATATTTATTGAACTTGTCATTCTTAATTTATAACTATTATCATCAAAAAGCATTTATTAAGAACCTAATTATGGAAGAACCCTCACTACACACCACCCAAAGAAGGTAGTACACGCCACTCCAGGCTCCTAGCAGGTTTTGTTTATAGATTAACCCACAGGAAAACATGACTAAATAGGACAGTGCATGCATGTGAGAAGCATTTTAGAAACCTGGGCAAAGAAGACTTAATTGTTAACACACAGTAAGAGCCATAAAAGACCAAAGCATTTTCCATGTAACTTTATTTTATGTACCATGTCTGATTTAAAACTTCAGGGTGCTTTGTTGTCAGAGAAAAAATAATTTTCCAAATCATCAAACAAATGTAATATCCTTTCTTGTATTATTTATAAGACGATAATTAATCAGAAATAGGTCTCTGTAGCCTGACCAAAAAAAAAAAAGCTAAACTTTTATAAAAATGGGTTAAGTGGAAAAAAAACTTATCGAATCATCCATCTGTTATTGATAATGAAATGAACATGTGAGCAGCGAAAATAAGAGTATTTTAGAAGACAGTATAATTGACAAAATTTCCCAGATACAGTTGTGCAGGGCAGGCAGCCAATAAATAGAACACATACATATCAGTCACTTGGCATAATTTCATTTCTTTGATGGGAGGCTGCTCTTCAGATATCTCTGCTGGATCTATAGTTCTCTTTGTAAAAATGCTTTTGATTCCCTACCTGTTGGGCAGCTATGAAAATGCCAGCCTTTGTGATTTTTAAAAACCTATTCTTGGTGGAAATATTTAATTTAACCACTTCTGTTCCAGGACTAACCCCAGGGCTCAGGCAGTTGTGTCACTGGCCTGAAAAGCATATAATTTTAGAGCTGAAAGGCAACTGCCAAAAAAAAAAAAAAAAAAAAAAAAAGTCACCCAGTCCAAACTAAACTGCTTAAGTTTAAAAAAAAAAAAAAAAATTAAATCCCTCCAGTCCCAGGCAGAGAAAGAAACAGAAGAGATTCTTCAGAAACGATAGGGGGAAAACCTACATAATTTTTAAGATTCTTCCTGAATTTGGGTTAAGAAAGCACTGTATCATGGTGTATACGCGCCTGGTACATGTGAAATAAATTTTTTAAAAATTCATGTCAGACACAAGAATATATTGAGGGGTTAAGAGTGGAGTGGATAAAAGTTGGGATCATAACTTAAAATCTTGGCTTTAAGCTCCATCTTTATTATATCTAGCTATGCAACCGTGGGCAAATACTTAACCTCTCTATGAATCAGCTTTTAAACTGGAGATAATAAAAAGCATATGACTTACATAGCGTTGTTTTCGAGATTAAAAATGACAGTGAAAGTAAAGTGCTATGCTGAATGCCTCGCACATAGTACGTGCTCAGTAAATGTTAGCAACCATCACAATTACAACTGTACACGTCAACCACTATTACTGTACTTCCAATACAAAGAAAATTAAAAGAAATTTGTTTTCCACCTATCTCAATGTCCTGAGCATCATCAGAGATTTCAACTGAATAATTATTCTTCACGTTCATGATTTCAATTAAATTCAACTCAAAGTAAATTCAAAGAAAAGAGCATAGAGCACTTGAGTTGAGAATGAGAAAATGAGAGACTAATTAGGAGGATTTCAATGGATGCAAATTAGGACAGCCTGCAAGGAGAGAAAGGGGATTCCAAGAACCGAGGGTTGGTAGAACCAAAGAGGCGCCCGAGGGCAGAGTCTTCTCCCTTAGGGCAGGGGCTCTGATACTGCAGCAGGACAGAGCACCTGGGGCTACGCTGAGAGCAGAGGCTGGACACACAAGTTAGGATTAGCCTGCAAAGGGCTTTGACTGCTGTGCTGGGAATTTAGCACTTGAGTAGGCAGAATTGAAAAGCCTTGTATTTCAGAAAGCAAAAGTTTTTAGGAAGAATTGAAAAGGAGAAAGGAGAAAATGAGGTACCAAGAAAAAAGTAGACAAAAGTATGGGTGAAAGATTATATTTTAAGTTTATAAAATGCAGAATGTGGGATACAGGAGAGCCTTCTATTTCTCAACTATCTAACAAGCCGGAAGAAAATTCAGATCTGGAACTCCAGAGAGAAGTTAGAAAATTTATTTTGAGAGTCATCTATGCAGAAATAAGTATTGCTTCTATGAGAAGTAGACAGGAATATCCCATTAAAGAGTACAGACAGTGACCTGAAGAGGCCCATATATAAAACAACAATGAGAGTTTAGAATGGAGATGGAGACCAAAGGCCAAAATATCAAATGAAGGGGAAACAATGTTGATGAAGAAAGTGAGGCTCAAAGAAGGGACTCAGAGAGAACTTCCATCCATGAGATATTTCCAATGGAAGATGTTCCCCAAAATTTATCCCTCCAGTAAAATATTATAATTCCCTCCTTTCCCACCCAAGAAAAATGTGAAAATCACTACTTAGCCAGTAAACGGATTTAGAATATTTAAGACGTTTCTAATAGATTATTACCAATTGGCCAAACATTCCATTTAAATTAAGATATAAATTAAGATATAAGATAGAATTTATAACTAAAGATATAAAACCATGTATCTAAAAATCACATACTGAATTATTTCAACCAGAAAAGTCAAAACTAGTAGACTTATTTTGTTTCTCTCTTAAAATCCTTTAACAATATTTCAATTAAGTTACTATTACAAGTAGTTCAAATATGTTTTTGCAGGGAGCCAGCAGTCTACTTGTACAGTAAGAAACCGTTAGCGTGTGTACGATGTGTCCCTTCAATTGGGGTGGAAGGGGGATGGAGGAAAAAATTATTTTAAACTTTGAAAACAAATGTTTTTTGGCCCGTAATGGAACACTGGATCAGCATTTGATGTGTCTAGTCTAATTTTTCTCTGTGAAATTGTACTGGCGGATCTTAGGGAGAGACAGAAGGCAGTAAATTCCTATCCTCCATCAATACATTTGACCTCGGAGCAAACCCCACAACTGGCTACAGGCACCCACCATCCATCATTGCTCTTGAAACCTGATCTTTCATGGAAGGACAGCTGCGCTGGGCAAAGAGCTAAAGAGCTTTCTAAGATGCACTACCATTAAAAAAAAAAAAAAAAAAAAAGGCAATTCTGTTGGTTCAGTATTTTAATTAACTGCTTTTCTAAACATTTCTTCCCCTAGACTGCAGCTCAACATCAAATATCATCAGGAATCTATTAATACATTTTTGACTTTTAAGCAAAATGCTCTCTTTGTACATTGTAGGTAAAATCATTTCTAGCTTTTCCCTTAAAAGCTTTCTGAGATAAACAGCGTTCTATGGCATACTGATGTGTACAGACTTCAAAAAACGTGCTGGACAGGAAAAGGTAGTTCCAGCATCTGTAGTAATTATACCATGTACACAACAGAGTGCACATAGGGAAAATGTACACCAAACACCCATATCCAACAAGGCTTAATTTTTAAATCAGGTAGCAATAATTTATAGCAGATAGCTAAAGATAGTAGAACACTATCATACAAACCAGCATCATTGAATATAGCATGTCTGTTACGTCATTCCTACATCCAGGAATTTTTTAATTTAAAAAATACAAAATAAGACAAATCCTTATCTAATTGGATCTTCATCACCTCTATGGCTATTTTCTCCATGTTACAGATGGTGAAACAAGACCCTAAGATGTTATATAATTTCTCCCAAGATCCCACAGATAATAAGTGACAAAACTAAGGTATAAATTCAGTTTTTCTTGCATCAAATTCATGTTCTTTTCACTGTCACCAAGAAAAAAAAAAAAAAAAAGGAAGGAAAGAGGCTGGTCAAGATTTTGCAACCTTTAGCATTATCTTTATATACACTATATACCTACGCTTAAATAAGATTAAACAATAACTGATTTTCAATTATTTATAAAATCAGTACTAATATAAACCTTTTTGTTAATAAAGGGAGTCCATTTACTGAAGCTTAAAAAAAGAAGTCACTTGTTACTTGTGACCCAGTGAGATGATCATTTCATATATTTGAAAGTACACTATCTCCTAATCCCAAAGCAATACTGAGAAGCATAATTTTCTAAATGCAATTCACAAATCTGAATTTAGTTAGCTAGTGCTACATTAAAGAATGTCCAAAAATCAAGCTATAGCTTGAGGGCTGTTGAAAAAAAGACAACTAAGAGTTTATAAACTCAATCAATCTCATGAAACTGACAGAGTTAGGATGGTTAAAGCCAGTAAATAACAATATGTTAAAGGTCACAACGCTCCTGACATTGTTATCTGAATGTCAAAGCTAAGTCGTGTTTCTGGTCAGTGAATTCAAAGAACTAGGAGAAAGATGAGCTTCAGATGGCTGCTTTTGCTCTTATATTTTGTTGTAAGTGCTGAAGAAGCCCAAGGGGAGCCTGCCACCTAAGAGCAGCCATTTGCAAAGGAAAGCAAAGCTTGCCTGCTGCAGGTGGAAAGCTAGGACTATTCAAGTTGTCTCAATACTGTGTGTCTATGGGTACACCTGATGTGCTGGCTTAAGGACAGAATCAGCTGTCTTAGCTTTCTAAATTGTCATCTCTTTCATTTAATTTGCTGATCTATGACATACAGGGATTTGATCTGCGGAACAGCAGAGGTTGAAAAGCCAAGAAAAAGTTCAGTTTTGCTCTTTGTTTCTTGTAATGTAAAAAAAAAAAAACTATAGAGTAACTGACAAACATTGATATGACCCTATTAAATACATCAGCATCAAATAGAAAACAATGAACAGAAAGATACTGAATGCATTACTTTGAGAGGGAGGAGGTGGGACATTGCAGGCAATTTTATTCTTTTTTCGCAACAAGTTGCTTTGAGGAGTGTGACAGTATAACTGGAGACAACACTTAAATTACTTTGCCTTAAAAATATTTTATAAATAAAATGTTGAGAAGAAAGTGCAAACTGTTGATTACATAAAAGCAAATGGGTGATTTATTAAAGGGGAAACGAGGGGCATGGGCCTGAAATGTAATTTTGTGAGTTACATTTTTAAGAATTCTATTTCATTGATGCTTCAGTCTCACACCATTGTCATGACTCTATTATCGAGGTTACATTAGGTCAGAGACTTCTATAACGTATAAGCATTCGCTCTTTGACCTCCCCAAGACTTATGACGTAAAGAAAATGCTGAACTTTTACATCTGAGGCTACAATTTCATATAATGAACAATCAGTAAGCACAAGCCATTTATTCTTTTAGCTATCTCTCTTAAGGGTTTGATTGTGGAGAGCTGAAACACATTTTTATTTTTAAAATGGGGGTGGGAGAATTTGGACGCTTTAATTGTCAAAACAAATGCAAGCCAAGCATGACATTTTAATAAGTGTTACCAACTACTAATTAGAAGCAAATGATATTATCCATATAGAAAACATATCCCCAAACAAACCTGTCCTTTGGTGGAAATGTCACTGTGCTATGAAATTAGAGAAGTGTAAACAAGGGCTGTTTGTTGCAATGAAATTTACTGATAAATCCCTCCTAAGCAATCTTCTTCCACATTATCAGCTTTCTTCTGTTGATGTGTTATATAGGAATCCTCAACCTTGTAGTTCACAGAAAGAACAACTCTTCTCTTTGCTCTTGGCAAATCATTGATAATATAAAAAGAAATGTTTTTAAACACTGACTTTGCTTGCGGCTGCAAGTTGCCTTTGTGCCATCACAAGTAAGTAGTTTTCTTAAAAGATTTTTTCAAAGAAACCAAACAGTACAAAGAAAAGAAAAATAACTCCATAAGGCAAAAACACACTCAGAGTAGGCCTCGCTTAAAATATAACTCATTTATTCAAACTAACCTTTCCAACCAAAAACTACTCTCCCTTTAAGAAAATAGGAACAAATAATACATTCTTTGAATACTCTGGAAAACCGAACACTTAATCTTTCTTATTTAGCACTTCATACATCTGTGCTTATAAAACTAATGCCAAAAGAATATTTTGTGGCCGCTAAGTTGAATATATTACATTAAAGGTAAAGTTTATTTTCCAGATTCCCAGAAACTTCTGGGAATTAAAAGGGCACCCATGACCAAAGGTTAAATGTATACATTTAAAGATGTGAGCCTAAAAGTTTGATGCTCTCAGGATCATAAATTAGAGCATACGCATACTTCAACTCTCAGACTACCCACAAATACACACTGAAACTAGAGAAGGGTAGTTTTAAAGCAAAACCACCTTGAGAAATCCATCACTCCTGAAATGGCACTTTTAGTACGTGACTGTGTTAATGAATTCTTATTTATCCATAGAATCCTTTTAAAACTAGAAATGTTCAATGGCTTGATAAATCAAGTTTGGGCTGAAGGAAATCCAATATGCAAATACTTACAGGGTGCTCTTTTACAAATAGTTACCCTTGTCAGTTTGAAAAACTGAAAATCAACAAAAGAACAGTGTAAGTATACTTGACCTTATTGCCTAATGTCTATCAAGATTGCCACAGCTGGTTGATTTCAAATTTGTGAAACTGACACTTAAAAACGTATAGTGCATCTTCAGTGCGGGTCCCTCAAGTGCTGACTAAACTGTAGTCACAGCCTCAGATTCTCGTTCCACACAACTTGCACAGCACTCACAAAGCTAGTTTAATCACACCATCAATCTATGACTACGCATTCCTTAAAGTAATTCTGCTTCCTTTCTTTTTTAACCTTACGTTATGCAAATAGCATCCTTATCAGTTATCCTTGACATACACTGAGAAACTGGGATCACATATGAATTTGCACAAATACCTCTCCTATGTTGCACACTCTGTGAAAAGTCATCCTTGTACCGCCATAGTGTAAGCTCTAAACCACGTTCTTGAAAAACCCTTCGGTCAATGTCTATGACTAACATCAGCATGAGTTAATAGGTTAAAAAGACGAAACAAAAACTTAGGGGACTGCCTACCTGATAATTTTTAAATGTCTCTCTAGGAAGGGTTTGCATATGCCATACCAGGGTACCTCCTGGATATAAGAACAGTTATACAGGCCCCTAGTGGCTTAGCAAATAGCAGCAGATGAGGGGATTCCGATTCTTAGTTCTCGACTTTGAGATATTCTGGCTGTAAACGAATGTCAATCTTAAAAGACAAATCAAATCATTGTATTTAATACTTTAAGTAGTTTTGCTTTTATGATTATCCACTGAAATACATATATATTAAAATAGAGCACTGTATTTCACTACTTTAGTAACTACAACTGCACTGGTCTAAGAAGAATTTGTGTTACATAACCTCCACAGTAAAATATTTAATTCATCCACCTCTTCACGTGCCATTACAAAAGTAATATATTACTCATATACATTAAAATATATTCAAGAGACACTTTTCCTCTTTGAATCTTATTTCTATTTTACTATTATTACTTCGGGCTGTAAGAACAGATTATTTCTATGTAAAGTGCTCACTATTTAAAATGAAATATAGATACAAACTGAATGCCACTTTTAAAACAGTAGAAATCTAAAATAAATGTGCTTCTGAACAACAGCCAGTGATAAAACTTACATTAGAGTGCACCTATTTACAAAGATCTACAATTAATAACACCCTTTAATCCTCATCCCCTAGCTGTCTTTCCTTTAAAAAAGAAAATTCTAGGCAGGCACATTTACAGCTTTTAGCAGTTTTTAACTGGACACAATCTGACAGCTGAATTCATGAAACTGACCAGCTTGTCAATTTCACACTTTGAAAGTACAATAATAGCTGATAGCATGAAGATGAATTTAAGAAATCTGTCACAGAATTGCTAGCTCCATTGAAAAGCAAAGTACAGTACATAATTATGGGAGGTGGGAGGTAGGAAAATTTTCTTTGTATTGTCCATTTAGGATGTCTGTTTCAAGCATTCGGACATTGAGCACTGAAATTTTATTCTCTCTTTGCTAAGCTAACAAAATAACATCTATCTGTGGCATGTAACAGAATGTTTTCTAAATAAGTACAATATTTATTAAGCTTTGTCCTGGATATCATCATACTAACAACATGGTATGATCTTTAAGTTGGTATATCTAAATATTCCTTTAATACAGAATATTTCAAGTCTTGGCAGTACATCACCCTGGTTTTACTCAAGTTGAGTGGTGGATGTGTACACTTTGAAACAGTGATAGAACTGCCAAAATGGTCAGAAGTATCAATGGTTGGACTAACACCCCATATGTGTGCTACAGGATGGTTGGAAAAAGCACACCAAAGGGAAAGGTCCACGTTTGAAGCACTGGAAGTCCAACAGAAAATCTATCTCAAGTCACAAGCAGTTACTAGTCTCTGAGAGGCTCGAAATATATGTGCTATGCTCTAAGTCAATGGTACTATGACTGTGGGCATGACAAGGGGGGGAAAAAAGAAAAAAAAAAAAGTTTAAGAGAAAATACAGGGCACCGATCCCTCAGGAATCTCCCTGTAGGCTTAAGGCACAAACTGTAGGTTGGTCTGGGGGATTGCTCTAAGAATTTTAGAAAACAGAGGAGACATTAGGCAAGTCGTGTACTGGGAAGCAGGCTGGAAACAATACAAGTGAATTGTGATAGCCCAGGTTTTGGAGAATGGACCTACTATTCACAATACTGGAGCACCCAATTAATGAAAGCCAAGCGCACACAGTGTCCAAGCTTTTTTTGTTTTTTGTTTTTTTTTGAAGCATAAGAAAACTGACTTAATTTGTTAATGCTTCTAAATGATAATCAACCTCACAGATACACAATCCAAGTTTTCTACACGCCAATGTGAAAGCTACAATAAATCGACAGGAAAGCAAAGAACGTTTAGTTTGTTCTTGGCTTTCTTTTTAAATTGTTTCCTACAACTTGGAGTTTTCATGATAAATTCTTTGTTCCCTTCCCTACGGAATGAGCGTGTAAGAACAGCAGATTCCCGTGGCAGAACTACGAGCTTTGATTCTGCCACGGAAAGGTCTCCAAAACAATCCCCCTCCTCTATGGCAGCCGCGTAGACTTTGCCTCCTGCTATTTCTCCTTCTCCCCACTAGTTCAGAGGAAAGAAAGAAATCACCAAAACCAGCCCTCCTTAAATCAGTAATCATTGCCTCTTAAAAAAAAAAACTGCAGCGGCAGAATCCCTGGGTAGGGTCGTAGTGCCCCGCCGCTCCACCATTTCCCCAATACTACGCCCACCCCAGGAGGAGAAAGCGGAGATCGCACAAATATACAGATTCAAACACCCTCATTCTCTAGAACTGCCACTCTCCCTGGTCTGAGGCTTCAAGCGAGAAGCGAACCGCGCAGGGGAGGACCTCTGCCCAAGGAGGTTCCGAAGAGCAAACTGTGCGCTCCGGTGCCGGGGCGCCGGGCTCGCGGACGCCGGAGTGTGCAGCTCCGGCCCCTGACCTGCGGGCTGCGGGAGCCGGGCTCCGGGCGAGCCGCGGACGCAGACTCCGGAGGACGCAGACCCCGGAGGACGCAGACCCGGGAGGACTCAGGGGGGCGGACCGGGTCAGCTCGGGGGACTCACCTGGTCATGTTGGCTCCGGGCAGCCTCCGCCACCGCCTCCCGTGCCGCCACCAGCACTTTGCTCCAGCGCCTTCACGCCCCTCCACGCCCGCGCAGCCCACGCCTGCCCGAGCCGCCGGAGTCCGGGCGGCCGACTGAATCCCGCGCAGCTGCGGCCCCCGCCGCGGGAATCCCCCCAGTGGCTGCCGCCGCCCGGTCCTCGCGCGGCCAGCCCAGTCCAGAGCGAGGAAGTGGAGGAGAGTCAGCGAGTGAGTCCAAAACCCCGAAATCCAGCATCCAAAGGAGCGCGTCCCCCCGCCCTCCCTCCACCCCTACCCCCTTCTCCTCCTCCGCCTCCTCCGCCTCCTCCTCCTCCTCTTCCCGGGCCGTCCTCCTGGCCCTTCTGAGCCCGCGGCTTCCGCGGCTGTTTCTCCTCCTCCCGCTCCTCCCGCTCGCCCTGCGCTGGCTTCTCCGGCTGCCGCCGCCGCCGCCGCTGTGTGTCTCCTCCTCCTCCTCCTCCCGCTCCTCGACGCTCCGCCGCTCGCGGCTGGGGGGTCCGGGGCCGCGTAACTTCTCCTCCCTCCGCCTCTCCTGTTTCCTCCTTCCTGCTGCTGCTGCTTTTAAAGAGGATTCTTTGGCCACAAATAGCAACTCGGCTGCCCCCCTCAGCGCCTCCCTCCCCTTCTTCTCTTCTTCCCCCCCAAAGTGAAGCGCACACGAGAGGTAACCAGAAACTGAGGCCGGCGGGGGGAGTGGGGAGGCGGGGAGAGGGGGCGAGGCGACGCCCGGAGACCGGCCCGCGCGGAGTCAGGGGCCGGGACGAGGGATGGCCAGGCCAGCCCAGTCCTCAGCCCTGGCGTGAACCCGCTGGTTACGGTTGAGGGCGAGGTGGTTTGATGGGGAAATTAAATGAAAAATCTCAGGAAAGTGATTGGAAAAGCTCCTCTCTTTGTTTCCTTGTCTGACTGATTGCGAAAATCCTCGTAACGTGCTGGGGATCCCACGGAATCGCGGTGCCCCGGCGCTGAGGGGTTGTGCGTGCACTTTGCCGGCGCGAGAGTGGGAGTGTGGGTGCGCCCGGGCGAGGGGAGAGCCAGGCCCGCTGGCGAATCCCTCAGTCTGGACCCCTGACCCACTGAAAGGGCCAGAGAGCTGGACGGGCGAAGGAAGGAGGCAGGAGAGCTGCGAGAAGGAGGCGCGCAACCCACACACATATACTCACTCACTTACACACACACACACACACACACACACTTGCAGAGGAGGGGGCTGGGTGACGTCACTCCCCAGCATCTATCCACCAGGACAGAAAAGACCCCCCTCTAACCAATTCACTCATCTCCTAAGAGCTGCACACCCGGGTGCTGCCTGCTCCGGGTCCTGGCACACGGGAGGAAAGATGCCGGTTGCACCCCATTCAAAGCAGCGATAAAAATATAAGGAGCGTGTTGATGAGACACGGTCTACGTCCACTGCCCCAGTTCACCTCGGTAGCCTCATTCAGGGATGTTTGGTGGATCCACTTTGCAATCAGAGAGGAAGAAAGGGAACTATGGAATCACTCGTAGTGTAATAACTCTTGTTTTGTTTCCATGCCACTTGCTTTTATGATGTTGAAAATGCAGTGCTCCCCAGCTTGTCTGTAGGACACCACAGAACCCTCTCCCTAGACAGTTGTTGGGCTACACAAGCTTCATCTACAGAACACACTATGTGGATTGTTAGCTAAAGGGGCAAATTTTAACCTTCTTTACTCCTCAAGGATCTCAAGCACGTGGAAAAAGTCAGCAGCTGGAAGCCACCATTGGCAATTGGCCTACCAAAATTTATCAGAAACTTGGTCAGAAAGGTTAAGGAAAGTCAAGCCAGCCACCTCCCTTGCTCATTGTGTGTTCAGGCCAGCACATACACACAATACTTATTCCTGCAGGCTCGAGGCAGTCTTTGTAAGAGCAAAGGTAAGCAGACCCCTTAGATTCAGCCTAATGAGTCGCCATCCTGACTGTTGTCTCAAGCTGCCCATTTGTTCCCACTCTTTGCATGCTGCGCTCCTGAAAGGCACTGAAGGATTGGTCAGTAATCCTCTGTCCCCTGTGTGCTCCAGAAAGAAATCACATGTTTTTGAAAGGCTTCACTCTAAATGAAGTTTAGTCTTCCAGCAATTTGAGGGGAGAGGGGGAGGACCATCTTAGCATGACTCTTCCTTGTTCTTTTTTTAAAATGGTTAGCCTCATAGTAAAAATCAAGAAGACAACTATTCCTGGGCGAGCCTTCAGGACTTTCTGATAACACGAGGAACTGAAAAGCTGAGAAGGTATGCTGAACACCTGCTCCTTATGCCCTAAGGATGGATTCAGAAATCTGAGCCTCTGCACAGGTGATTCTCACTCAAGGTGTAAATTCTGATTTGGCTTTCTCATTGCCACACCCTCCCCCGTAAACTGGTGAATCCCACTTTCCTCTTGCAAAGTTGGATGTTAGAGGAACAAACAGAGAGTTTTAAAAAACCCTGAATTTCCTCTGCTGTTGTGTTTGATGGAAAGACACACATCCCTCTGCCTCATTTAAGAAGATCTGACCAGTTCTGACCTTATTTAAGATACCAGCTGGGAAGTCTGATTACTACCTGGGAGCCTAGTCGAAAAAGAAATAGCATCAAAGTATCCCACTGGTAGCGAGTTAAGTTAGCTAGAGAGCTTAGTGATGATGGTTACCAAGGTGAGCAACAAGTAGGAGGAAAAGGGACCCAGAAATCAGAGGAGACAGAGGACAGTATACATAAATGACACAAGCCCAAGGACCCAACTTTCCTGACACCATGAGGTCCTCGATGTTCCTGTCCCACTACAAGCAAACATCTTAGAGAAAAAAGTAGCAGTGGAAGGAGGTGACTAGAGAATCTGAGCTATTATTGTGCAAAGGAGACAGCGTTATTCAGGGTGATAGAGAGCAAGTAGAGGAGCCAAGCTTTCTCTGTACATCTGAGTTGTAGTGGGAATAAGACGGAAGCCCAATACACATTAATATACTCAGATCAGATTTGTAACAAAACAGCACCCTGTGGCATCTACTACAGCCTCTAGGAGAGTTTACCATTTGGAGCTTTGAGGTCATAAAAACATCAGAGGTGGGCTAATCATCTGCTGAAAGCACCTAATTTTACAAGTAAGGAAACTGAGTCCCTGAGAGTTTAAGGTGACCCAACTATTTGGTGGCAGAAGGAGAACAAAACCCCAGGTGTCATGACCCAGTGTCCCCTCTCCCCCAACTATTCCTAATTACCTCCCAGTTCTGGATCCAAGAAGCCAGTTTTTCAACTTATCAGTGAGTAATAAATGTAGAATATTTTAAAACTATAAATACTTACATGAAGGAAAATGAAGGAATGGTGCTAGACGTTTTCTTAGTTCCTTTCCAGCTCTAACATTCTTTGATGAATAGCACACAGAAGCTTTGCTACAGCACAACCCCCTCTAGTGCATAATTCAGCATACGATGTGTATGAGTCTATTTTGGACCCCATCCAAGGAAGTTAATTCCTAGAAGTACTCGAAAGATTTTGTACTCATCTATCGTGAAGCATCCTAAAAATAAGGCTGAAAATAATGTAAGGAGAATAACAGTAATCTTATGTTACACTTGTATTATGTGCTAAACATCATGCTATCCCACTGGTTTTCAAAAGGCACATCATGACCTTTTCTGGGTCATGAATCTAGTGGGTCATGAACAATTTTTTAAATGAAAGTAGGAAAGAAAAGAGAGTGCATTATATGTATTAAACATTGTTTTATAAAACTTATGTTTTTGTCCTGTGGCTAGTGATTAAAAGAAAAAGTTTCAAAGCCTCTGCCTCACCTCCAATCTTAACAACTGCCCTGCTAATTAACTATCATTAGCCCCATTGTATAAGTGAGGAAACAGGGACAGACAGGATAAGTGATTTGGCCAAGCTGACATAGCTAGTGAGTGGCCAAGCTAGAATTTAGAAACTACACCTGTTTGACTTCAAAATCTTGTGTTTTTACTTCTATTCTGGTTATAAATTATTAACCAAGGAACTGCAGTAATTGTTGCTGATCATATTTTCTTTGTGAAGGCTACAGTGGTTTGTACTGAATCCAGTTAGAATGGAGAAATACAACATAGGTGCAAATGATGTATTCTGAAGAGAGTAAACTGTTTTATAGGCGCTGAAAGGAGTATCTGAGACCTCTTCCTATAGGTGCTAGCTACGCCTGATATATTTCATTAATTTGCTGCTAAATGCATACATGGAATAACAATGGTTTTAATCCTCAAGTAACTTAAATACTAATCTCTACAAGTGTTAAAATGTTTGAGAGAGTTTTTCAAATTTAATTCACACGGCATTTCTTAGTAGCATATTTCTTGATCAAACACAGACCTGGCACATGAGAAAGATAAAACAAATATATACAAAACACAGTCCTTAAACTAAACAATATTTTCATTCATTTGAGAACACAAAGTATACACATATAAAGTCATTATTCTATACTATAATTCCACCTAAACTGTGAAGAAGAAAGGAAGACAACTCAGGTGCCATGCTAATTTTTGGACTCATATAGTTCTATGGATTCTACCAGTAGCATTGCAAGTTTAGGCGCTGTTATTCGCATCCCTCAGATTTGAAAGCTCAAACTCAAAACTAGGAGGTGACTGAAATGAGCATCTAATCTTGGTCTTTCTGATACCACTACCCAAAGTCTCTTTACAAACAGGTGGGCTTCCGGTAGACAAAGAGGTGGTCAGAGATTTTGAGACATGCTATGCAAACATTCCCACTTTTTTCCATATGAAAGAAATGTACTTTCTTTTCTCCAGGGCTGCGTTTCTTATTGTTGTCAGGCAGCAATGTTCTCTTAAAAGAAATCCACATCTTTCTCTAAAGACAGGCCTAGAAAAGCCAAGCTCTCTCCCCTGACTGTTCAGTTCAGCGGCTGCCTTTCACCCTCACCTGCCGAGTGTAGAGGACGTTATGGTACGATGCTATTTTCCATTGGCTCTGCTACTGGAGATTACAGCATGCGACTGTGACAAATGGATATTCCCATTAAATTCTTTAGTAGAGTGGGGCATTCCATTAACCATTGGCACTATCCCAACCCAAGTGAAACATTGGGTCATTTTTTTCTTGTGAGCAAGAAGTGAAGGGGGAAAACAAAGGATAGACTCTAATTACCTTTCCTATTTTTTTGTGTTGCATGTATTATGATAGCTGTATATTACAATTATTTATAATTAATATATGACAAGCTGTCAGCTAAAATTTAACAGGTGATTTGTCAAGAGGTTCCATTAACTCATACATGAAGCAGTGGATTTCAGTATTTCCCACAATAAATCTGGTTGGTTCTGTTGTTTTAAATCTATTGTGTCTAAATATTCAGAGGCCACCTCTCTATGTATATTTGGAGCATCTTTAAAAAAGACAACTCATGCTAATACAAATGGGTACTTTGTTAGTAACGTTAAGGAATAAGCACATTTTTTGTCACTTTAACCTTTAAATGCTAATGTTTTCACTAAGAAAATTAATTGCCTCGTGTTTATTTTGAAGTTTTAAACTTTTATGATTTTTATACATTTTTCAAATGGTGCCTTTAATAGTAAAGACAAAGCTGAATAGAGAGGAAAGTAATTGCCATTACTTATATTCCATTTAGTGTTTGTATCTTACACTAGAGAATTTTGAAATGAAGGAATATTATAAAATACAGAAAAAGATTAAGAAGTCACCAGAAAGCTAGTAATTAATCACTCAATAGAGGAGGAAGTTTACAGAGACCAGAAACTCATGGAACAGGCTCCCTTTTGCTGAATGGCAGAAGAATGGGGCAAGGATGGAAATGAATCACCGAGATTTCTTGGGAGGGATAACAAGATTCTTTAAAAGAGGAAAAGCTTGGTTTCAATAGCTATAGAATGTCAATGTCATGGGACCTAACCTGGAGATGAAGTTAAATTTGAAACTACAGTTTTATTATTGGTTCCCTGGCCAAAGTTGGTATTGTTTTAAGAGAATGAGAGAAAAGTAAAGCAGCATTTGTTTAATATTTCATTTGCACAAGGCTGACTCATCTTTCAAGACTAGGACGTGCTGCAGGATGTCCATGTCTTGCACGCAGCTACTGTGGAGGGTGCTACATCTCCTTAATGAAAGAGTGTGCTCCAAGAATCAATGCTTAGGGAGTTCCGTGGTGGAACAGTGGTTGGGAATCCACCTGCCAATGCAGTGGACACAGGTTCAAGCCCTGGTCCGGGAAGATCCCACGTGGCGCCGAGCAACTAAGCGCACGAGCCACAACTACTGAGCCTGCGCTCTAGAGCCCACAAGCCACAACTACTGAGCCCGCGCACCTAGAACCCATGCTCCGCAACAGGAGAAGCCACCGCCATGAGAAGCCCGCACGCTGCAACGAAGAGTAGCCCCCGCTCGCTGCAACTAGAGAAACCCCGTGCACAGCAACGAAGACCCAACGCAGCCAAAAAATTAATTAATTAATTACTTTAAAAAAAGATTCAATGGTTAGAGAGAGAGAAAAAACAAAGAACAAAACCACAAGGGTAAAGTAAAACCCGAAGCACAGCAGCTTTTCAACATTATTAAGATTTCTGTGTCCACCAACAAAGTTGTCTTCACAGTTTTAGCAAGAAAGCCATACAGAGTCATGAAGTTATTTGTAAAGGGTCTTTCAAATAGGGTTTCAAAAAATGATTTTCAGAAACTCACTCAGAATCGAAACACCACAAATTGATTTCCATGTAATAGGGAGTATATCTCTTCACAGACTGGGAATTATAAATGACCAGTGACAAACCAGTCCTTGTATCCTGGACCGAGACCCCAGTTACCAGATTTCACCTTGCTTCCCAGGTGCAGCATAGCTGTGGATGTTTCCGCAGGCATTTGAGAGCAATTTTCTAGACTATGAACACAGCAAAGACATCAAGACGACTATTTTTTCAGCCACTTTTCAAACCTTTCTCTATCTTCCTCTTATACTTGTATATTTATCTTATACTTCATTATGCCACTTAATTTCTACTGGGTGTGTCCATACTTGGCAAATGTTCTTTTTCAGTTGTTTGACAGCAGATTCATGTCTGACTGGAGCCAAAAAATCTTATCATAAGGCTTTAAGCACTGTATGTACTCCATAAATATTTGGGAAAGTAAAGGAAGGGAAGGACGGAGCTAGGAAGAGAGAAAGAGGAAATGAATTGATTATTACTCATTTCATGTGAAACATCACTTTCTTTACAAAGTTTCCTGTAGTTCATTAAGTAGAATGACTTTGTCCTACCTCTGGTCTCACATTCTTTTCTTTTTCTTCTTATTTCCTATTTCTCTGTATTTTTTGTGTGTATTCACACCCTATTAATCTCTGAACATCTCCACACTCTTATATATCACTATCAACAAGCACAGAAGCTAGACTATAAGCAGATCTCAAAAGATTTCTGGGGCTTCCCTGGTGGCGCAGTGGTTGAGAATCTGCCTGCCAATGTAGAGGACACGGGTTCGAGCCCTGGTCTGGGAAGATCCTACATGCCGCAGAGCAACTAAGCCCGTGAGCCACAATTACTGAACCTGCGCGCCTGAAGCCTGTGCTCTGCAACAAGAGAGGCCGCGATAATGAGAGGCCCGCGCACCGCGATGAAGAGTGGCCCCCACTTGCCGCAACTAGAGAAAGCCCTCGCACAGAAACGAAGACCCAACACAGCCATAAATAAATAAATAAATAAATAATTAAAAAAAAAATATATATATATATACCACCCCAAAATACACCTAAAAAAAAAAAAAAAAAAAGATTTCTGCTGAATGACTTGATGTACGATAGATACCACTGTGGCTGGTCAGATGTCACCTTCAGAGTCCCTCCTATTGGGAGTGTGCTGAAAGGTACAGTGACAGAGAGTTTGGTAAGAGTTAGGCCTCACTAAAACACACAACAAAACGTCACAGACAAGAAATCATAATAGAATCTGAACAGGAGTGGATGGATTCATACTTCCACAGAATTGTTTTTTTTAATTTATTTATTTTTTATTTTTGGCTGCATTGGGTCTTCGTTGCTGCGTGCAGGCTTTCTCTAGTTGCGGAGAGCCGGGGCTACTCTTTATTGCGGTGCACGGGCTGCTCATTGCGGTGGCTTCTCTTGTTGCAGAGCACGGGCTCAGGCGCGCGGGCTTTAGTAGTTGTGGTTCGCGGGCTTAGTTGCTCCGCGGCATGTGGGATCTTCCCGGACCAGGGCTTGAACCCGTGTCCCCTGCATTGGCAGGTGGATTCTTAACCACTGCACCACGAGGGAATTCCCACAGAATTCTTAATGAGAGTAATTACAAACTTTCATGGTTTCCTACAAGATGTCAAAATAACTGATCAGTTCAGTAGGAAAAAATCCTTCATACTGAACTTTGCATTTTTAACTAGGTACACTCTATTAGATGGACAGAGCATTCATCTGTCTGTACATTTTTTTTTCTTATATCATCACCTATATTATTCCAACGCGTCCTGATTTTCAAAACTCATTGACCACATCTCCAAAGTTACTAGTAACACTAAACAGATCCAGCAGAAATTTAAAGAGGCAAAACAAAAACTATTATTTCCCACATGTATTATTACTTTAAATAGTCTATTCAATTCCGTGCTTGTTTTATAAATGTAGAAACACCATTCTTGGTTAGTTATTATCTGGTATTAATTCTTGAAGGTTGCATTTTGTCTCCTTACCACCAAAACCCATCTTTCTAATACGAACATCGCTATTTTTCTTTGGACTAGTACAATAATTTTTGTATATTCTTCTGCTTCTAATCTTTTTCTTATTGGCCCCAATCCATTCTCCACTGTGCTGCCCAATTAACTTTAATAAAGCACACGTTTGATTATGTAACTTCCATGCTCAAAAATAAATTAAAAACCCTCAGTGGTTCACGATTATTGACCAAACTAAGTACAAATGTTCTACCAGCATTCAAAGGCCACCACAAATGGAATGCTGCCTGAATCCATTTTTCCACTCTAAACTTCCACCTCTTTACGACCAATACCCTAAACTCCAGAACTGTCTGAACAAAACCGTGCATTTTTCTTAGCCAGAAAGTTTCCTATGATCACCTACATGTTGAACTCCCGTCCAGCCTTTAAGAATCATTTCATCAAAGAGTTGGGCTTTTTTTTGTTTTCCTGATTCTTCTACCCAGACACGAGTACTGCTTCATTTAAAACATCTGATTCTTCAGGCTTCCCTAGGCCATTTTTTCTCTGTTGCATTATTTCACTATACTGGATTCTAAACTCACATGGTAATAAACTTGTGGCTTTATTTGTTAAAAAAAAAAAAACAACCTAATTCTTAGAATCTCTCTTCTGCTAGATAACAGTCTACTGAAGTAGGATAAAAGATCACAGAAAGCACTCATGCCCAAGATGTGTTCCATAGCTCGTTTTATTGGTATCCATCCATTGATTGGAATGGTAACATAAATATGAGAATGCACTGGATGGAATCAGTGGGAAATTATGCAAACTTATGTCTAATCACACCTTGAAAGTTCTTTTGCCAGGTGACTATGTTTAAGAAGAGAACAAAGAAATTCCAAAAATTCTGAGTTAAGACCAATATGAAGAGCAAAAAACAATGGAAACTTTTAACTCTCTTTCTCTTTCTCTTCCTTCCTTCCCTTCCCTTCATCCCTTCCTTCCTCCCTCCTTTCTTTTTCCCTCTCTCCCTTTGTTTGTTTCTTTCTTTCACTCAACTTTGCTCATTATCCATGCCAGGAGATGAACCAAACTAGGACTATTAACAATCTTTGACCTCAAGAAACACAAAAGCAAATCAAGTCAGGCAGGAGTTTTTCTCTGCCTTCCCCTCGACAAAGAAACAAGTGTCAGACATCTAGAAGCAGTCCTGAAATGGACACTTGGCACCCATGCTTTCTCCATCAGAAGAACCTCCTGCCTGGTGAGTTTCAGGCTCTAGGAAATATCCTACCTTGTACCAAGCGGAGGTAAGAAGGAGCACAGCGCCTGCATTATTTTTCCTTTTTATTCCTGCACTGCCCCAGAGCAGGCTGTGTTCCCAGACTATGGATGTCAGAACTGCTCAATTTGGTCAGTTAGGCTGGGGAAAGAAGAGATGGCTATTAGAGCAAATGCTGAAAGCTATATTTCATCCATGATTCAATCCTTCCCGTGCCATCCATAACACACCTGCCTTTTATCAAAGTCATATTTATACTTGGTTTTCTCATTCCTCCCCTGTGCCTCTGCTTGGTATGTTTCCAGATGGCAAGACTGTAAAATCTTCAAGAGAAAGTTTGGCCTTAATCTTCTATGCGTCCCTTGTATACCTGCAGAATGTCTTGTACAAAGAGTTCAAGATACAACACTGTTGAACTGAATTTTTCTGAAGTCTAGTATTTTCTTTGAAATGAATGTGAGCCCTACTGGGCATAAGCATATCCCAGTTACCACAGTTTAATATATTCTATTGTATTGTCCCCAGAGAGTATACTTGCATTTATAAGATCACAAGTCTAAATGTTGGGAGTGTCGAACCCCGAGAATGGTAGGTCCCACCCCTGGCTGCACATTCAAATCACCTGGAACACTTTTAAACCATATGCCCAGAGTGCACTCATATAAGCTGAATTGGATTCTTTGGGAATGGGGCACTAGCATAATTTTTTAAAAAGCTACCCAAGTGACTCAAATGTTAACCAAGGTGGAGTAACCTTGCTTTACAGCTCTAGGAAGCATAATTTGAAAACACACTAGACTAGATTAGTTTTTCTAAAGTATTTCCCAGCTCCAGGATTCTTTGTGAAAGCACTTTTATAAGTGAAAAAGAAATGGCCCCTTAATTGGATTCCATTTTTAAGTAGTAGCTACAAATGAAACACAGCCCAAATTTTGGATACTGGTGGGGTGTTTTTAGAATTTCTTTTTACTTAGTTTTCATGTATGCCCATTCATCCCACAGCTCATTGATTCAGGCCTCCACTGTGTGTAAGGTATGTCAACTATGCACTATTAAGTCATTCTAAGAATGTGTTCTGTGAGCAAGGCACACAGGGTAAGGAAAACCCTTTCATCCAAATACAATACAAACATACCTTAATGATTTTCATTCCCTGCAGTCCAATTAAAAGAGGAAGCAATGCCATCAAAGTAGCCTAAATTCCAGCCACCACCACCCCCAAATAAATCTGTGATTAAAACAAAGAAAGGATCAGAAATACTGAAACCTTCCCCCACCCCTTGGAAACAATCTGGAGTTAAGTTTTGATTCTCATGTGTTATTTTTGAGTTAAATCAGGAACAACAAAACTACTACTTTGGGAGAGAAAGATGTTGCTCACAAATTTTTGCTTAAGGAATTCATTTTCTTGAGAGGAGAGTATTCTTGGTAAATACTAATAATAGAAAATGATCAACTGTGCAAACTACGCCACTACAGCAGACTTCCTTTATTTCACCAAGACTTCTTAGCACAGTGTCCAACAAATTCAAGGAACACTATCCACACCATATGAGTTAAATATTAACATTTATGTGGCACTTTGCAGTTTACAGAGAATTTTAAAACAACCGTCTCTTTAAGGCTAATAATAATTTTGTGGGTAGTAAAACACCCATGCTCTGAATCAGAACCTCTGGGCTAGTTTCTGGGAGTCAGAATTTGGGGCAAGTTTTTGGGGCATTCTGAAAACCACCACGATAACTCAATTCAAACCCATTGATTTGTTGTATTGTTCCTAGGAAAATAACCCAGTACAGCTGAGATTTTGGCATTTCCTAAAAGTCTAGCTGCCTTTTTCTAGGATTTGCCTTTTTCTTTCTTCCATACTTTTTAAAAGGAAAAAAAAAAATTACAGGTGGCACTATTTTACCTAAATCTAGAAGCTTTTTAATTCTGCTCTGCACAGCTGGCTTTTTCTAACAGTTGTCCTTGTTCTGAAGGAAGCTCCTAGCTTCTGGCGCGTGTGTGTGTGTGTGTGTGTGTGTGTGTGTGTGTGTGGTGTGTGGTGTGTGTGTGTGTGTGTGTGTGTGGTGTGTGTGTGTGGTGTGTGTGTGTGTGTGTGGTGTGTGTGTGTGTGTGTGTACCAGGCATTGTAGTAGAAACCCTGTGTATGTGTGTGTGTGTGTGTGTGTGTGTGTGTGTGGTGTGTGTGTGTGTGTGTTGACCAGGCATTGTAGTAGAAACCCAGCAGCCTGCTGGGGCATTTCAGTGGGCTTCAGCCTTCTATTTGGGAACCCACTAGTTCTAGCCCTCATACTCAGGGAGAGAATCAGCCGTGAACTATTTGTGTTGGTGTGTGTCGTTTTCCATCAGTTTTAAAAAAGCCTTAAAAGTAAAAGATGCTCTCAGCTAGCTATCTCCCCCCACTCTGCCCTTAAATTATATTAGAACAGCATAATAGCTACCTTGGAAATACGATCTCATATATAACTTGGAGGAAACAAAAAAGAGTCAAAGAGACCCGCCAATGAAATCTTCTTTAGAATAAAACTATGCATTTCAAAGGGAGGAGACAAGGTTATGTTTATCTTTTAATTACTCCTAATCTACGCAGAGACTGGAGAGAAGAGAATTTTGATTTTAAGTCTGGAATGAAATATACTTACCTGGAAATGAAGATGCAAGGGGGAAAAAAAAAAAAAACCTCAAAAATTAAGAGAAAGTGTGTGTCAACCACCCATATCTTGTCGATTCTCAAACTTTCCAGATTCTTTTGGTTCACCACCCCAACCTTAGTAATACCCTCTTGTATAACAAGCCTCCAGTTATTCTGGTTACAGTTTCTGGGAAATTTGTCTGTCAAAAGAAGAGAGGTTCCAAAGAATTTGGTATTTTTCCTCTTGGGCAACTGAAAGTCGTAAGGGTTATGGCACCAATGTGATCTCTCTCTCTCTCTCTCTCCTCTACTTCAACACCCCATGATGTACCGGTCCTTTGGCCTTGAAGGAAACATTATGGGGAGGAGTGGGGAGTGGATATACTCATTACCTGACATAAATGACTACTCTAGCTGCCTTGGAACTTTACCCTCTGTCCAGATGGTGCCTCATAGTGAAAAGGATATTGGGAAAAAGGGCCCCAGTTTGCCATATCTTTGATTATCCAAAAGGGTAAGAGAGCTTTATGCTTTTTATTTCCTGCATGCTAAGAAGAAAAGGCAGCCATCTTATTTGAGACCACCAGATTCCCCTCCTTTCCATATATTTTGTCTTATACCCTTTAAACTCTCAATTCACTACCCATGTTGCTGGGTTCATAATTAGAGTGTTGGCAATGCCTGTTCCCTTGCTTTCCATTCCATTTATACAAATGTTCCCATCACTCGTTTTAAAAGCCCTGGGCACATGTTCAAAACATACAACCCAAACAAACAAACTGCACAACCTAAGCCAAACCCACCAACAACTGGACACCCTTCCCATTTTGGAAGGCCACCCTGAAAAGTTACTTAATTGCAGCATATTCTGTGAATCAAAGTTCACAGAGCTGAAAATGAAAGTTTTGTTAGCACCTTATCACCAAAGAAATGTAGGACATACAAATAAAGCCACAGAATCAGCTACTTAAGATTCATTGGAGTATATTTCACCTTGAGTGACATCCTTAGAAAACAGAATTTTTAGGGAGGAACAGAATTCCTATGGGGAGTTTTAGCATAGGGTTAAACTTCGGCAGAATTTATTATTTGCAAGTGCTGAGAAAGAGTTTATATTTAGAACTAAGTTCTTGATCTTATCCAGTGATTGACTTTTTGATAGCAAAATTCCTGTCTGTCATTTACGCCTAAAGCTGACATGATCACAGCAGTGGCAGCTGCTATAAATGAGGCCGTGATAAGAATGAAAACTTTACCAATGGGAAGGACTCCAACATGTAGGAAAAAGATAAAATTTATGACATATTGTTTTTTACCTTGGCACAGTAAAAAAAAAAAAAAAAAGTAGGGAGAGGGGAATAGCTCAACAAAGCTCAAATTTTGGTGTGAAATTTCCCCAGCAGAGAATAGGCAGAACTGCCCAAATGCACTGTTGTGGCTGTTTGGAGCAGTAAGGAAATGAGGATCTTTGGCTGTGATTCAGGCTGGCACCATGGTCCTGAGATGCCACAGGGAAGAAACGTGTGCTCTGCAAGACGGCAACCTCTGGAAATCAGCAGTGGTGCAATCGATCAACAGCCAGGGCCGAGAGCCCTTGCTCTTCTGTTTCTCGGTCAGAGCAAACCACTTAAAAGTCAGCTCATAGCCCCCAGTAAAAACCGAGAAGTTTATGACAAGTGGTACCACCTGTGCTTATGTCTCAGCTCAGCCAAAATAATTTCCTCTGCTGAGTCTTCTAACTGCGGTGAAGGGTGAGGCATGTGACAGGGAGGATGTGAAGGGGAGGAAGGTTCCAACATGGAGCCTGCAGAGTGAGTGGATTATCATTGTCTGCGCTAGCAGAGATCAGCAAGTCTGTCTCCTTTACTCCGGAACAACTGTGCGTGATATGATCTCCCAACCCCTATCAAAAAAGGCTCTGTCTTCGGGAAAACAAAGACTTCTCTGCTCAGTGCCGTTCCCTCCCATGACTGAGTGTTCTTTTTAACAATGTTATATTATTACAAACTTTGTAAAGCTTGGGGTATGGAGGTTGTATTAAAAACACAATAAAGAAGAGCAGCTGTTTATACAAGCTAGTTTTTTGACCATAATTATACTTTTCTCCGTCTTCTTGATGAATCAGGACATTTTGAGCCAGGTATCTGCACAAAGCATGATAGAATGAGGATAAAATGGCATATCACTAGGATGTGACCTACATTTGTGTAAACCTTGTGGATACAAAGTGCTTCATCACTTACTTTAAAAAAAAAAAAAACACTGTAATTCTTTCTTTTTTATCTTTTCATGCAAACCATCCAGGGACAGTCTAAAATTTTCAGAAAGAACAAATTTTTCAGTACAGGAGGGAGAATTTGCCAGTACAACAAGGAGCCAGCCAAGTTGCTTTGGAGGAGTTGAGCAAGTACATTTCAATAAGGACCCAAACAATCCTTGGCAACCAGTCAGAAGAACCAGTCATCGTTGCATTAAGGAAGCCCTCAAATATGAGGGCTGTCGGTGGAAAATAGAGTTACTCACCAACTGAAAATGTTTACTTGAAGTGAGAATTATTTTATGGAAACCACTGTGAGTTTTGGAATACTTACAATCTGTTCAGATTGGTGGCTGTGTACAATGTTGCTGCCTCAATATGCCCTGAGACTTCTAATCTGTCTGCCTAATGGAGCAGGTGGCGAGATTCTCCACTGAGCCGACGGCACCTGGAGGGCAGGGACCGTGTCTTATTCATCTTGGATCTCATACAGTACCCAGCTCTTCAAAGGCAGTGGATAAATATTGAATGAAAGAATCTTTACATGCATTGCCACATTCTCTGACCCGCTGGCATAAAATGCCACTCCGTCTATCATCTCTATCTTATTGCCCTGCTTTATTTTTCCTCTGAGGTATTATTGCCAGCTGTCATGTGATATGTGGTTGTTTTTATTATTTGTGTATTATTTATTTTTCCCCACCAGAATCTATGTTCCCTGAGGGTAGGGACCGAACAGATTTGATTTCCTGTATATCCCTACCCTAGTTCCTAGGATGGTGCCTGGCATATAACAGGTCAATTAAAAGTATGTGTCTGATTTTCGAATGAATGCATGAGTGATAAACGGATGGTATTCTCTTTCTCTTTAATTTTTTTCTTTTCTCTTCATTCTCATCTATTTCATCTTAATAAGGCCTGAAAATTATACTATGAACTTAAATCAGTAGTAACAAAAGGAGGGTTCTTTTATATAGTGATTCATTCTAAAGAATGAAACAAGAAAACAGGGTCTTGCTGGTGTTAGGCTTGTGGCTCTACAAACCCACAGAGAAATATGAGTAACAAGAAATAAAGAAGAGAGGGAGGCAAGAAACAAAACAGTCTCCTGGAGGCCATCAGTGGTGGACTCCATATGAACTGACGAGCCACCACATGTGAATAGTAAAACACATTTGTGCACCATTTTCTAGATTCTATGTGTGCACTTAGTCATTGAAACAAAACACTGGGTTCTTTATCATACGGGGCAGGATCTTCATGTCCTTCCAGGCTTAGAGGGACAAAACTACATCTTATCCAGATTTTGAGTTCTCTTAACATCTCACTTTTAAACTTACGGTAAAATTTTAATAAGACAATGTAATACTTTTTCCCTTGGGCAATTCTGCATTGTCCCCACATGTGAATGAATAACAATTCACAAGCTATTAATAATGTTTCCATTTTACCACCTAATTTAATGGCTAATGGCTGATAAAACCAGTGACCAGATGGTTCAGTGCCTTGTCCATGATTTACACGTGATTGGTGATCCTGCCAAATATAAAACCTTCAATTGCAAACTCCAGATATTATTTCTTTCTTTCAAGCCAATATAGAGCAGAAGTTCTTTGTTTCTTGTAGATGCTCACAATGTGCGATGACAGTTGAACAGACTTGTTTTTGCAATTTCCCAATTTTATTATTATCAAATGAACCTGGGATAAATAGGAAAGTGGCCTAGCTGCAGAGTCTGACTCTGGGAAAAACAGATGGGTAGCAAAGGTCTGTCATTGGCCTTCCCACTATGCCCCTTCTCTCCCCTGAGCATCTCATACTCTCTACCTTAATCCCAATCCCCTCAGTACTTCTGACCAACCACGCACTAGGTTGCCTTGCTCTCCTAATGAATCTTATCTCTCCCCTAATTTCCAGAGTGGAAACTGCACTGGAGATGAAAGAACATAATCCCTAACTCTGTTAATAGCTCTGTATCATGGGGTGAGATGTTAAAATCCCCAGAGTCCATGTTTCTTTATCTGTAAAACAGAGATAATGATATTCATTTCACAAAGTTATTGCACAGACTACTTAAAATTGTGTACTTGAAACTGCCATGTAGAGCCTGTCTCCTAGGAAATGTTTGGTAAATGTTTAGGTTACAATGTCTAGACATTTGTTCTGACCTGAGATGGTGATTCTAAAGAAACTTTCAAAACAGAAAAGTGAAGGACATTTTTCTAGCAGATGGTGAGGGCATTCCTTCAGTTGGAGCAAGAGCGGCATGGGGAGGAAGTAGAATATTTAGGGCCATGAGGTACAGTTGTTCAGTGTCTAACCTGTACAACCGTACATGGGCACCCTGAAGATAGACATCCATTTATGAAACGGACATAAAAACGGAGAAAAGACCCTATTCAGGTTTGGGGGGATGAGTAAATGAAACAGTGGACTCCAATCACTAAATGTATTAGAAGTAATTATGATAACATAATTGCTCATGTGTCTGGCTCTTTCTAGTGGATGGGAAAGCTCTCTGGAAGTTCTAGTATAATCACAATAAACTTAACTGAAGACTAGCAGAATGACTTCAGAAACTATTTGCTTCCTTCATGACACAGTTCATATTATCTCTAAGATGTTATGATCTTTGACAACTCGTTTTTAAGCATAAGGTAAGCATTTCGATGTGTATTTTCAAAAGTATGTAGCAGGGCCAGGGAGTCGATGATTGTACAATAAGCAAATCTAGTTGTTTGGGTGCTCATGTATATTATTATGTTTAATAAGAGGAATTACTTATTTCCTTAGATAATGTTTAACATCAACAATGTATTTCATGGTTTCTGTGTGATTAGAAGAACAGGCTCCAGATGGGCTGATATCCTGGCTCAGCCGCTTACTGAGTGACTTTGTACCTGTGTTTTAACCTCTCTGAACCCCATGACTCACTTACTTTTTATAGTTGTGGTGAGATGTGGAAAGATGGATAAAAATCCAATTTTTTTATGATGTTGAACCACCAAATTAACCAATCCTAGTCCTATCCCTCGATTTCCTATGAAATAATAATCATCCTTATTAAGAACCATGTTTGTTGGGTTTTCTCTTACTTGCAGCTCAAAGTATCTTACCTGGTACATCTCTTTTCAATGCTTTGGTAAGTGAGGATACTCATATGAGAACAGAGCACAGAATGGCCCTAATTTTGTATTTTACCACTTTTGCTCTAATGTTCTCTACCAGGTTAATCTAAACCAAGAGCGTTTATGTGAATGAGTGAGTGAGTGAGTGTGTGTGTGTGTGTGTGTGTGTGTGTGTGTGTGTGTGCGTGCATGCGCACATGCATGTACCTGTTGCTATTTAAACAACTCATGAGACATAGCTGAAAAAAATTCACTGGGACTGGTTTTATTAACAATATACTCCAGGTGTATATTGGGAAATAGTCATCAAACCAAATGAACCGACGGAAAGCCTGTATTCTACTAAACATCAGTTTCCCTTCCCCTTTAAACTCTGGAAATAGACCAGAAACCTGGTTTTCTGTGGGAAAAATGTTATGAGTCCTGAAAACTCCTTATGCCTCTAAACCTCCTTTGTATGTTCATGTACTCTAATATTACAGGATAATCACTTTACTGCAATATCCTCAGAAGAATTTGGAGCTTTGTCATTTTCTGGTTAAAGGTTTCATTATTTTCTCCTGGCAGAAAACTAGTCAGAAAGAATTCATTGGCTGTTTAATTCTAAGTTAATATACTTTGCCCATTTAAATCTGGGAAATTCACTTGCAAAAATAACTCAGCACATTTGGTGTTCTTTAAGGACTGCAGTAAAATTTTACTGAGTGACCTGGTACCCTTTGCAAACAGGGACTAGTTTGAAATTTTTGAACAAAAAATGCAAGTATGTTTGCATACATCTTTAAAATTTACAAAGTTCAAGATCATGTCCTGATATGTGGCCAATGCAGATTGTGTTTTAAATGTGTCCTTTTAAATGTGTCCTTCTTGTCCCTTTCCTTACCATTCTGTTTCACTTTTTAAATAATTTGTATTAGCCAAATTAGAAGAAGAAACCTAATCTGGGCATTGTTCCAAAAAGTCAAACATGAATAACCCAGAGTAACTTCTATGTCAAATTAATAGTTCATTAGAACCTCATGTATAAATCTACCTGAGCAAGTAAACATCTTATTTTTAGCTGTTTTTAGAATTTTATGAGACACTGACACCCAGGGACTTTCACGATGGTAGTGTATTTCTCCTGTTGTAAAGAATTTCAGAGCAACAATAAATTAGCTTAGTAAATTAATGTCTAAATAGATTTACACATTTTAATGAGCAAGTAGTCTGGTTGTTTTGGTATTTTTGATGACTTTTTTCTGACAATAGGTCAAATTATGAAAATTCACATTTGCATCCACTTACAAAATGATAGAAGTTTATCAGGAAAAAAATGCAAAAGAACTTTCAGATCTCAGTTATACTTGACATTTTTTTTCCAGCAACATTTGCTAAGAATGATAACCCTCAGTGACATTTTACATTCACGAAGGAGACAGGCCAATAGACAAAGTTTCCAGGGGTCATCATTTTGTCCTTTGCCCCTTTAACATTTAAACACTGCAAGCAAGTGCCTCCAACTTTTCTCAGATGATCCAGTTCTTAAAGATGAAGCCTATACAGGGCAGTGGATGGAAATAAAGATGTCTACTGACATAACTCCGTGGAACTGTTGCTTATGATCTACCTGAAATGGCATGGAAAGAGGGTCCAATCCTTCCTTGGCTGTTGATACTCATCATCTTAAGAAGTTGATGATATCCACCAGTATACAGATTATGTGATTGGCTCTGCAGACTGACCAGAGTTCCCTAATAATGAGCACTTATTTAGTGCTTTATAGTCATTGGAAGTGGTATATATTAATCATACTTGGAGATGAGAGTCAGCTTACATTGCCAGATGTCACTCATTTGTCAGGAAGCCATCTGAAGGAACTTTGTGAAACACTGTGTCTCAGTGTTCCCAACAGCTGGATAATTTGTACAAGATTGGAAAGCAGTGGAGTTGGTCAACACTATATCCTTCTGTGCAGTTCTTCATTCCAGGCACAGACAATACTTGGAGGGAAATAAAATGACTGCTGTACCTATTGTGTTCTCAGCTGCCTCTCTAACTATCCAAACAAATTAAAAGACACAGGACCAGTGTGTGGGAGCAGAGTAGGGGATGGTGGAGGACAAAAATGGAAGAAGAAAACTAAATAAAGAACGTTTATAAATGCTTTAGAAGAGAAGTGATTTGGGTTACTACTAATTTAATTCTCTGAATCCTATAATCCCTTTTAGGGTACATAACACAAGACAGAATGGCCACAGTTGTGCCGTTGGTAACTCTAGGTAGATGTCAATCCTACACCTCCTCCAGGTCACCGTTGGTTTTACTTCTATGTTTACCAGGTTCCTATGTCAGTAGCGTGAGCTTTTACTCTGTTTTTGGTGTGGAACAATTCCTTTTCCCTGGGCAAGGAATGGACTAGGAGGCCTAAGGTATATGCATTCAGACTTAATACAATGCAGCTTTCTGTATTCCTGAGACAGGCTTATATTCCCAAGGGTCTGAAGGCATGTGCTATCCTTTCTTGGATCCATCATGAGCTCAGGTATAAAACATATTAGCCATGCAATGGGTGAATGGCAGGGATGGAGAATGCCCCTCAAAGCTGTCCTGGGTGTTTCTGTTTGCTTGGTTTCACAATAAATACAAATGCTGAGTGTAGGGTGTGGAGTGAGTAGGGAACAAACTATTTAATTGGGTCCAGTAGGCTTGGCTCTGCATTCATTCATTCATCTGTTCATTCATTCCTTCACTCAAATATCTACTTTAAGCTTATTATATACCTGGAACTCTGGAAAACATGAAGGGTGCAATGATGAGCAAAAACAGACACTATCAGGTCACTGGTCCATTATCAGAGCTCAGTGGTGACCTACTGGCCAGTGAGAGTCAGTCCTGATGATTATTTTCGTTTCGGATGTCCCTGTTATAATTAACAGCCACCTCCCTATCCCAATTGTGAATTATAGATTTATTAAAAGATTCTAAAATTTGGGAGGGGTAAGGATATTCCTGCTAACTTCTTTTAATTTGTCATGACAAACTTCCAGCCTTAGAGTTCATCAGACTTTGCTTCAACATTATTTGTAGAGACAGAAATGGACAGAGGCTTGACCAAATCTGGAGGCCAAGGCTCTGATCATCCATTTTCTGAGACTGCTCCAAATACCCTTCCTATGTTTCTCGATCCAGTAGAACGTGTAATGAGAGAAGAGTGATCTTTCCAACTCACAGAGGAGGAGAAACCTATTGACAGAGAGTGAACCTTTTTGGTCTCACTGCTTAAGTAAGAGTTTTCAAAGCAAACACTTTCAATCCTCCACTTGTAACACTGTTTACAGAGAAAACACACCCTGTGTTTGCTGTGGGGTCTGGAATGTAGCCTTCCAAATGAAGGCAGGGGGGATTCCTGGGTGAAAAGAGGTCAAACTGGAGAAAAATTAAGACAGTCATTTTTTTTTTTTTTCCCAGCCATCCCCCTAAGCAACCTCACAGTATCTTCTGCCAGTAATCTACCTGGTGATATTTGATATAAGCTGGGATGGTAGCCACATTGATAATCACTAAATAAACAGCATATGAATGGCAACTGTTTGAGAGATAAGGCAGGATTTTAGATACTCAAGTTGCTTTTTCTGAGCCACGCTTCAACTCTAGGCCTGACTCATCCCCCATTCAGCATTATCTGTGGAAATCGCCAGCCACCTGCTTCTGCCTTTTCTCCTTCATGAAGATGATGATGCAGCCCAGCATACAATCAACTCCTCCTCACTGCTTTTAATGTCATTATTTTTATTGAGCAAAATTCTAACTACTCAGAGCTAACTATTACTGTTTAATCTAAAGCCGCCTATTAGGAGTAATGTTATTACTGCAAAGACAGAACCAAGCAAATGGTCCAGGTACCCTGCACTTTTCTCTCCGTCAACTCAGGCTTGCTCTTCCTCTTCCTAGAGCATTAACAAGAAGTGATTATTCCTTTGTGTAGCAACACATTTATGCACACACAATAAAGAAAATGAAAATATTTTAATATATTTTGTTTAATTAGCCTAAAATTATACTCCTAAGGTCATTTCTGATACGCAGCAGGGAATAGTAACACACTGGTCTTCCTCATTTAAAATAATAGTTGTAATTTTTCATTCCTTCTCTCATTTACTCATTCTTTCAATAATATTCATAAAGCAGTATTTGTATGTCAGGCATTGGGGGTGCAATGGAAAAGAAATCAAATAGGTTTCCTGTTCTCATGGAGCTAAGAGTCTAGTGAGAGAGACTGTTCCTGAAAAAGTTGTATATTGATCAAATCTCTATACATTCATATTAAAATTCAATATGTAGTTTGGTCTTACAATGAAGTTCTCCATGAATACTCTTGTAACATAAAGCACTGGCTTGTAATACATTTATTTGGTTAGGCTAGATATATGAGGCTTTATTAAAGCTAGGCACATATTTCCTTTCAAATATGAGAATACTTTCCTTCTACAAGGTTCCTGCAAATGATTATGATGTTGATATACAGCACTTTCAGTACAAGACAAGGAAAAAGCTATAGTATATATTGCAGTGTACTGATAAACTCACAGGGATATAGATTTACATACAGAACAGACATATAAACAAGTAAACATAATCCATTGTATGTGCTTTACTAAAAGTATGAGAGCACAGCATAGCAGAAGGAGTGAGAAGTGGAACAATGCGGGGCAGAGTTTAAAAAAAAAAAAAAGAAGCTTCCAGGACCCGCATCTTAAGGACTAATAGAATTGACCAGAGAAAGGAAAAAATGGTGAGAAAGGGAATAAATTCACAGAGGATTAAAGACTCATCCAGGCATGGTTTTCTCAGTCATTCTCATCATTCCTGTCATGGAAAGAAAGCCTCAGTTACCTTTCTATACATTCTCCCGGATTCTTACTATGCTCGTTCCTGTCTTCTTACTCAGAAGAACAAAGAAAAGAGAAGGAAGGAACCACTCAGCGTTTAACCATCGTTAAACAGGCTGGTAGAAAAACAAAGGGGGAAGGAAAGAGCCCCAGTATCCTGAGGACCAGGCCTCAAAGGTCAGAGTGCCAGTAAAAGTGGTCTGAAAAAACCACGTTAGGGCAAGAACAAACAGGTTCTTCTTTTTTTTCCTTCTATGTGTAGTATCGGGAAAGATGGACGCTGGAAGACATAATGTTGATTCATTGACGAAAACCAGGGAGGTGCCCCTTTCATTTTATTTCTCTTTGATTAGATGTACTTTACAGTATCTCATCTTAAACTTGTAGCTCTGGAGAGGATCTTTAAAATCATCTAATGCAATGCCCTTGTGTTTATGGATTAACAAATTACAGATAAGACTGGTGAGGTAATTTGTTCAAGAACATAATTACTGGGCTTCCCTGGTGGCGCAGTGGTTGAGAATCTGCCTGCTAATGCAGGGGACACAGGTTCGAGCCCTGGTCTGGGAAGATCCCACATGCCGCGGAGCGGCTGGGCCCGTGAGCCACAACTACTGAGCCTGCGTGTCTGGAGCCTATGCTCCGCAACAAGAGAGGCCGCGATGGTGAGAGGCCCGCGCACCGCGATGAAGAGTGGCCCCCACTTGCCGCAACTAGAGAAAGCCCTCGCACAGAAAAACGAAGACCCGACACAGCCAAATAAATAAATAAATAAATAAATAAATAATACTTAAAGGTGCTAATAATTAAAAAAAAAAAAAAAAAAGAACATAATTACTTTGGGGCAAAACTGAGACCAGAACCTAGATCTTCTGGTCCCTCCAAAAGTAGAAAGTGATTTAGAGTTATTCAGACATGGTTTGACTCTGTGCTCTTACCTACATCTGTGTCCATTTACACTGTAATGGAAATAATAATACTTTACTGGGAAGTTGTGAGAAATAGGTGAGAAAAGTACATGAAAAACACCTAGCAGAGTACTGGAATCTTAATAGCTACTCACCTATGAAGCATCACTTTTCTCTTCCTTTACCCAACAAAAATCATGTTGAGGAACCGGAGAAACTATGATTAAGATATTTTAGAGCATGACTTCTGAAGTCAGTCTGAAATAATGGACATTATTAGTGGAAGATAAATGTGAGAACTGATTGAAGTCATACACACACACACACACACACACACACACACACACACACAGTTTCTTCCCACAGTGAATAATAATCAAATGTTTAAAATTCCTGGTAATGCCTTAGCAATGCCAATTATATTAATAATGAATACCAGTAATTGAGCACCTACTGTGTGTCACTTGAATCACATACATTAATTCTAATTCTGGCAACAATCTTGCAGAGTACTTCACAGATGATGAAACCAAGGAGCATAGTGATTAAGTAATGTTACCCATGGTTTAGCAACTACCATGTATATTCAGAGGAAAATCATAGAAAAATTTCAACTCACACTTGTTCCAGGCAGATAAACAGAGAGAGGTGATTTCTTAAAATGCTTTCCAGAACAAATACCTAGATGCTTAAGCCAGCAGCTGTTCTCCTTGGATATTCAATGGGCGGTGCTGCTAGGCCTAATCAGTCAGGACCAAAAACTTGGGTAATTTAAAAATTGAACAAAGGGCACAGATGAAGATTTCTTCCAAGCACACACCTGCTGGGAGCTATGAGTAACTATCCCTAAGGTCAGACTTAATTGGATTTAGATCTAAATGAACTCTGACATGTTGATTATTCACTACTTGAAAGTAGAAGGAAGAAAAACGCTAAGGTGAGAGGTCAGGAGTGTAAGCTTTCTTTTTTCTCTCCTGTGGTCCTGAAAAGTTCTCGCTGAGGACTTTCTTTTAGTTAGGTTTTGTATTTTCACTTTTAAAAGAACATGGAAAACCCAAAAGTTTTGGTCCTAAGTCCATCCTAAATACAAATCTTCTTTCTTAACAGATTCGGGTTCTAGAATTAGTCCAGTAATGAATATAGGAGGCTAACAAAGGAAGCACAAAGTGCTCGGGGATATATAGTCAGTAATTCTCAGAACTTTTTTCTTCCACAGAATCTTAAGAAATGGAAGTAGGCAATCTCAGACCCGATAGGAATATTAGGATCAATAGGAGTGAGTGAATTATCTGCTCTGCCCCAAGCTTTATATATCTTACCTCAGTTAATTCCCATAATTATTATTTCCATTTTATCACAAGTACAGTTCTTACCCTCATTTTATCAAAGGAGCAATTGAAGCTTAGAGAAGAGAAATCATTCATTTAATGTCATGCATCCATAAATGACAGAGCTGTTATTTAGAGTCTAGCTTTGCCTGACCCTGGCAGCCAGGACCCTGACCGGGTGACTGTGCTGACACAGTCATGGTAGGTTGGACACTGGGTGGGACGCATCAGGAAAACCTTCCTGGAAAAAGTGGGCCCTGAGTTTGAAGCAAGAGAAGATAAAAGATGTGGCTTGATTGCCTGCTGCTAGCTATGTCTGGCCTCTGATACTGCAGGTCTAGAGAGGGCTGGAAGCAGGGGCATGGCTTAGTTTAAATAACCCAGAGGAAGAGTAAGGTGGAGTGAAGAGAGAAATCTGAAAGATCCAAGAGAAGGTTCTTTGAATTGAGAGCTGGACCAAGCAATGAAGCTAGAGATGACCTGTGGATGTTTCTACACAGCAGGAGAGCAACCAGAGGCTTGAGACCCAAACAACAATATGGGGCCCAGAAAGGGGGAAGGAGCAGACTGGGCTGGTTAGTTGGTAAAGATCAACAGGTGTACGGCAGGTTCTGGAAAAGAAATATTTCTGCTTCATTCAAAAAATAGTAAGCAGGGGCTACCCTGGTGGCGCAGTGGTTGAGAATCTGCCTGCTAATGCAGGAGACATGGGTTCGAGCCTGGTCTGGGAAGATCCCACATGCCGCAGAGCAACTGGGCCCGTGAGCCACAACTACTGAGCCTGTGCGTCTGGAGCCTGTGCTCCACAACAAGAGAGGCTGTGATAGTGAGAGGCCCGCGCACCGCGATGAAGAGTGGTCCCTGCTTGCCACAACTAGAGAAAGCCCTCGCACAGAAACGAAGACCCAACACAGCCAAAAATAAATTAATTAATTAATTAAAAAAAAAAAAAGATGATGGCAAAAATTAAAAAAAAAAATAGTAAGCAATATTTCTACAGTGAGTAAAGTGAAATCAATGATAGAAAAGATGAATTTGTAGAGAAGAGAAGGGCCATAATTCAATGTTCACTCTTGGTTGGCCATAACTCAACCAATATTTTTCTATTTTTTGTTCGTGCATCATTGTTTCATTTAACAAGTATCTGCTAAAGGCCCACTGTGTGTCAGGCTCGCTGAGGGAAGTGGAGTTTCCACAATGCTCATTTGAACCAAAGTAGTATATCAGGTCTGCATGGAAGAAACAAAGTCATCTCTTGGATTCCAGTGAGGATGACATAAAGTTTATGACCATTGAGTCGATGATTAAGTGCTTTGGGGAATGAGATGGGATCAATTAGAGTGACTCTTATAGTGCAAGTGAAGTGTTGATTGTATTGAATAAAATGGAAACAGACGAGCCCATGCTCTAAGAGGAAACAGAATAGGAAATGTGGATGAGATTTACAATGATGATAATAGTTCCCATTTGGGGACCCTGTACTTCTCAGCTGCCAGATGCTTTACTTATTCACCAGTCTGCACTACAGCCCTTTGAGGAAGTTATTATTACCCTCATTTTACATCCATAAAATGACCTGTGGATGAAGGGTTTGCCTGGGACTGAAGGGTTTCCCAGGGACTGGACTTTTAGTGCTAACCTAGGGAAGCCCCAGGCAAACTGGAGCCTGGGACTCCTTAGAGGAAACCAGGGATCACAATGTCACAAGTCAAGGATAGACTCTGAACTCATGCCCAAGATTTCCTGATGCCCATACCTGTGTCTTTTCACTACACCGCAATGCCTCTATCTTTAAAAATCCTGAACTTAACAATATCAGCTCACATACTTTTTGTAAACACAAACAAGAAGAAGATTTTTATCTCTTGAATCAAATAACTTTCATGCTGGCTCTCCTTTTAAGTTGTCCATTGCTGCTGCCTGGACCACTAACATCTATGTATCAACCAACAGATCTTTGACTGACAACCTCCTTTAACACTGGAGAAACATATTTATCTAGTAAACCTTTTTGTTTTTCAGTAATTCAGTTATAATCCTAAAGGTGAGTGATAGGACAAAAGAGGTTGTGTCTAACAAGAAACTAACATCTGGAAGAAAATAAAATGAGAAACAAAGGTCCAGCTGTTTTGCCCATAAATGAAACGCATTGATATTTGGGGACATCTGGAGAGTTGATTGAACTTTTTGATTTTAATACAGATGTTCTGTGTCATAGAGACACAGTCATAACTATATATGGAAAAATATGCATAATGGCATTTTGCTACGTAATTGCCATACGGAACCCTTTCATAATGCTAATGTCTGCGGACAGAATGAAGACTCTGGCTTATACTGTTATATCAGTTATATTTTATAGCATATGGTTATTACGTTCCAGGACATATATTTGGACCTGGGTAGCCATGCCATGATGTAGATATTATGGATTTTGAAGTTAGTTACTTTATAGCCCTTTTCTAAGTTCCAATTGGTTAGATGCAAGCAGGAAGAGTGGAGCATGTACCGGATTGCCTAGGCTTTCTTAAATAACTAAACAAACTTATTTAAAACTTATTTTTAAAATGATTCAAATAATTCAAGCTTTAAAATGCTGTCACATTCTAACTAAAGACAGTCCCCGGGCTCAATTTACTCTGCAATCAACACACCCCTTGGTTTGACTGTTGTGCGGAGCAGCTGCATTATCTGCATTTTGCCAAGTAAACAAACTCTGCACCGTGCAATAGTGTTTGTTGTTTGCTAATGTGCTAGTGGTTAGAAACTGCTTAAAAACTCTAATTATACATTTTCATATAATGCAGAGGCAGTGTGGGGACGTGCTTCATCACTGAGGATATACACACAAACTGCACTTGTATACTTTGTCTGTGGCACAGTAGTTTTTAAATAAATGCTTTGTAAATGCCTGAAAAATAATATCAAGCCTTAACTGATTATTTACTATGTACTGAACACTGGGTTAAACATACATTTAAAGTTTAAGTACTACTTAATGCACAGAATAATTCCCTGAAGTGGCTTTATTAGCCCCACTTTACATGTGAGTTGACTGAGGTGCAGAAATGTTAAGTAAGTGACTCACCCAAGGTCATATCAGTCTAGCATATGGCAGAAGGGGCTTTTAAAACCAGATTTATCTGATCTCATAATCCATGCTATGATCTGCTGCCTCTTCTTAAAGTGAGTATTTGATGGCAGAGACCTAGCTTTGCTAAGGCCCCCAAGACTGGTTTAAGATCTCTGTCAAACAAAGATACGCACAGCTCATTTTATGCCTTTTTTGCCATTAAAAACTATCTTGGCAGAAAGTTGCTAGCTCCTGTACCTAGATGGAAGAAGTGTACATTTGTTACACAAACCCCACTTGCATGCATTCAAAATGATTCAGTCAGGGGGTTAGCAAAGGTTGTTTTAAGCCAAATGACACCTGTAAAGGAAAGTTATGTCGCTGCTCTTTCCTTTTAAATCTAAGCTTCTTACTTACTGGCCTGGTCTGTTGCAAACATTGATGCGTCATAAAAAATACGTTGCCTTATAAATCACGTCTCTCCTATAGGAGATCACAACATTTTTTACAGCCCATCTGAAACTCTTGAAGGTTTGTTTCTTCAGAACCTATTCCAGTTGCAAAGACATGAGATTTTTACTTCAAAGGAAGCACTTATGAAATCTACACTTGCAGAATACAAAACTACCTCTTTAAGGCCTTTTAATAGTTGATACCTCATTTAATTTTGCAGTTTCCATTTAAAAAATCACAATATACATAGTAAAGTGTCCACCTTTTATGATTATCCCACCACTAATTTCAACGATGTACGCAAACACGTTGGAAAAATAATGCATCAGCCCTTTGATCTCAAGTCTTATCTTTTCTCACTGGAACTTACTGAAAGAGCCATCACAGTTCCTAGAAAACCACAGGTTCTAGTGCATTGAACATGTAGCGCATTAAGAACGTCATTACATGTTTTCTTAGGTCAGTCACCCAAGGCAATAGAAATAAAAGCAAAAATAAACAAATGGGACCAAACTTATAAGCTTTGCACAGCAAAGGAAATCATAAACAAAACGAAAAGACAACCTATGGACTGGGAGGAAATATTTGCAAATGATACGATTGACAAGGGCTTAATTTCCAAAATATACAAACAGCTCATACAACTCAACTTAAAAAAACAAACAACCCAATCAAAAAATGGGCAGAAGACCTAAATAGACATTTCTCCAAAGAAGACATACAGATGGCCAAAAGGCACGTGAAAAGATGCTCATCATTGTTAATTATTAGAGAAATGCAAATCGAAACTACAATGAGGTACCACCACACACCGGTTGGAATGGCCATCATTAAAAGTCTACAAATAATAAATGCTAGAGAGGGTGTGGAGAAAAGGGAACCCTCCTACGCTGTTGGTGGGAATGTAAATTGGTGCAGTCACTATGGAGAACAGTATGGGTGTTCCTCAAAATACTAAAATAGGGTGGCCATATGATCCAGCAATCCCATTCCTGGGCATATAACCAGAGAAAACCATAATTCAAAAAGATACATGCACCCCGATGTTCATAGCAGCACTATTTACAATAGCCAAGACATGGAAACAACCTAAATGTCCATCAGCAGATGATGTGGTACATATGTACAATGGAATATTAGTCAGCCATTGAAAAGAATTAAATAATGCCATTTGCAGCAACATGGATGGACCTAGAGATGATCATACTAAGTGAAGTGAAAGAGAAAGAGAAACACCACATGATATGTGGAATCTAAAATATGACACAAATGAACATATCTACAGAAACAGACTCACAGACATAGAGAACAGACTTGTGGTTACCAAAGGGGAAAGGTAGGGGGAGGGATGGGTTGGCAGTTTGGGATTAGCAGATGCAAACTCTTATACACAGGATGGATAAACAAGAAGGTCCTACTGTATAGCACAGTGAACTATGTTCAATATCCTGTGAAAATCATAATGGAAAAGAATATGAAAAAATATATATATTTGAATCACTTTGCCGTACACCAGAAATTAACACAACGTTGTAAATCTACTATACTTCAATAAAAAAAAAAAAAAAAGAATGTCATTATACACACCCACACAGTTCGGGATTGTAAGCCACACGGTTGCATTTTTCACTGTGAAAATTTAAAAGGAAGAATAATTATGCTACTCACTATTTAATAGAATAATCATGTGGCATTAGTTAGGTTGTTTTGCTTTCTTTAAAAAGAATGTTCATCAAATACCACATGAAAGACTATGTTTACCTACCAACATAATAACACCTTTCATTTATGTGGCTATTTATCATTTCCAACGTGTTTCACGTTTATTATATAATTGGGTGATATCATTCGGACACTTGAAATTATACCTCAGATACAGTACTGTAACTGTTTTCTGAGCACTAAATTCAAGGTAGATATGCTTTTCTGGCACTGCCTTGACTAAAAAGATAACCTAAAATAATACTGCTCTAGTCCCAAAGAGATTTCAGACAAAGAAAGGAGAAGATGAAAAACAGTTATCTCACCCACTGTGAAACCACAGTGAAATTTACAAGAACTTTACAGGATGGGTTTTTGTTAAAGGGTTTTTCCCAACTGCACCAGACTACAATCTAACAGTCTGTTCTTTTAAGATTAAGTGCTTCACCTTGAGGTTTTTTTATGGCGGCTTCTAACTGTGGTGCCTCACCTTAGTTATAAAACACCACCTCAGAGGGATGAGCTAATGGTGTGTATGAAGGAGCCTCTACTGGGAAACTCCATGAGTGAGAAGCACATTCAGGGAGTGTCAGGGTGGCTGCAGAGCATGTGGCAGAGGGGAGAGGACACAGCCTTTGAGGTCAAAATGCTTTTGATTAAAATCCAAGCTATTCTACTTACTACTTGAAGGCCTTGAACAGCTCATGTAACCTCTCTGAGCCTTAGTTTTCTTATCTTTACAATGGAGGTGATAGTATCCTTTCTTCATAGGGTTATTGTGAATATCAATCGTAATATTGAATGCAAACATTTAGTGGGGGCCCAACATATTTAGTAATGAGTAGATGCATTACCAATTTATTATTAGACCCATGTCTTTGCTATTGCAATGTTCCAGGCAGAAATCCAAGAGGGTGTGGAGCAAGGAATGTATTTTAGTGAAATGAAGAGGAGAAAATAGTTTTAGTCAAGATGGTTTCCTGGATTGTGGCTTCCGCATCTAGATGATGATGATGATGATGATGGTATTCAATAAAACCAGAAACAGACGGAGATGAAGGAGAGAGAATGAGAAAGACAGTGGGAGAGAGAGATTACATTACATAATGCATTTATCTTCTTCACCCATCTTCTAACCAGGTCCCGGGCACATATATATGTGTGTGTATATATATATATATATATATATATATATATATATATATATATTTACCCACACATATACATGTTGAATTAATAAATGGATGAATGAGCAAATCACACATGAGATAGGTCAACCAGCCTAATCCTATGACCATGTTTGAATGGATGTATGATTTAAAAATTTAAAAACCTCGTAGAATATTCTTATCAGAAAAATTTAAATATCTAACCTGGCATGTATTTCCTTTATCATCGGCCACAATAAAAGACTTGCACTGCATTTCACATAAAATGAATTAAAAATGAAGCATACAGAAGGACAGCATTACTTAGATAGATGAGGAAACTCTTCCTTTTGTAGGTTTAATATGCCAGGGCGTAGGAGGCCTTAATTCTTCTCATTTCCCATTCCTATTTGGATATACACAAGTCTAAGAAGTCACTGGTCTCTGGCAGAGAGCTTGTCAACTTCCGTAAGTTCATGGTCTTTCCCTTCAACTCTGCCTGGAGACTTACAAATGACACAGAGCCCTTACTAGGTAGAATTCATCTCCTGGTCAGGGCCAAATCAGTGTGGCAGGGTGGTTAAAAATGTGTATGAAACAAAGGGTGCCTTAGGACTTTTGCATGCACAGGTTTTTATTTTCATGTACTTACTAGGTACCTATTTCCAGATGCCCCTAAAGATTCCTAGAGCTATCGCCATTTCCATTTTGGGCTACATTTGACTTCTCTTTTCTTTAAGAGCATTCCGTCTCCCACACCACCATCAGCAAGCAGATAATCTATCTGCTATTTATATAGCACAGCAGTTTTTCCAGGAACATTGGGCTCTAGGAGGCAAGATGCTATTATAATTGCCTATTTTCATTTGTTATTTCACTGTGAAAGCAGGCTAAAATGTAGGAGTGAGGAGGCCACATTTGGCAGCTGCCTGTCGCAATAAGAAAATGAGCAAAAGAGGCCTTTTCAGTCATAGACCAGGTTCAACAGCATTTTAGGATTACTGATGGGGTGAAGTTTATCATTTTAAAGTGTAAATAAATCATAGGGTTTTTTGAAGTGAAATTTATTGCTTTAAGAATAAGGATCAAGGTCTTTGGGGAATCAATTAGCCTTTGTATTTGAACAGACAGGGTGCTGTACACTCCTACAACCTCTGTGCTTTGAATCAATCTAACATTTCTTTTTTTTTTTTAGGTATGCATTCTTTAACACATATGGAAAAGCACGGTATTTAACCAAACAACGCTAATACATAGAAGAGCCGTTTGTTATATGCGCAAATTAGCAGCATACGATTTAATTCAAAATTAGCAAGTGATGATTCTGGAAAACAACAATTTCTTCTCAGTAGGAAAGCCACACAATGGCCAGAATTCTGCTCCCTGCCAACTCACATGTAGTGACGGAAGCAGGATCTACTCACACACTATGCATGGCAAGACTGGGCCAAGTAACGTGTTAATGGTGCCTTTTACCAGGAGTGAGACCCTGACAGTGTTTATTAGTAATGGTTACAGATTTCTAGGAACCACTTGAAACAAAAGAGCATCACACTGTGGCAGCTTAAAACCACCTTGGGGCTGAGCAGTCTTAGAGTTGGGCAGACTTGGGTGATTTAAATAAAAATCTATGTCTCATAGGTTTAATATTATTCCTGCTCCTCTGAGTGGTCTAAAACCAACCAACCAACCAACCAAGCAGAAAACCCTTGTGATTATCATCACCTTTTTAACATCCCTTTGTGATCTTTTTTTTTTTTTTTTTTCCCTCTTGTTCCTATTCAGTCAGATACTCTCCCTTTTCCTCTGCCTCACTTCCCATTTCTCTTTGCTCAGTGAATGGAGTTTGCGGAATGTAAGAGAAGAACTGGATTCCACACAGGACTTCATCTGCTCCTCTACTGGCCCCAGCCCTGAGACCAGGGGGGATTCAGGGTGCCTGACTCCCCTACCCAGGCTGCTGGGTAGATTCTCAGCTTGTGACAGGAATTTTGTTCGAACCAGTGTAGAACCCCTTGGGTTCTGGCACAAGACTTTCCCAGCAGGGAAAGGGCAATTTGTGAAAATGGATATTAGAGGCAGTGTGGGAGAAAAGAGGCTCCTTTTTCATCATTGTAGACTTTGAATTAGTGTCTTAGAACTGAAAGAGACCCCAGAGAAATGTTTGTCCAATTTATTGATTAATTCCACAAACATGTCAAGACTCTCCACTAGACATTGGGGATGCAGACATGTAAATCCTTCAGAATCTCTCTTATCATAGCTAATTGTAATTACTATACAAAGTTGAATTTGTATATGTATACATCGATAGAGTTTGTATATCTATAGTGCCAGCAAGGTTCTAGGGAGCTCAGAAAAAGAACCACTAGTTCTGAGGTTGGGAGAAGGGGGGAATTTTACCAGGTAGTAGATATGCAAAGATCCAGAGAAATGGAAGGACAAAGAAGTATTCAATAGATGAGGGAAGGGTGGAGGTACAGGTATGCAGTCTGTAGACGTGAAATAAGATGAGAGCAATAAAGTGAGTCATGGAAACTAAGATGTCATTGATAATCTTGATATCCATTTTAGTGGAATAGCAGAGACCAGCTACAGTGAAATAGGAGGGAGCTGATAAAGAGAATAAGTGGACAGAATCACATTGGATGGATTAGCATTGTATTGGAGTACAGTCCCTGTTGTTAATTAACAGGAGAGAGAAGGAGATAAAAATCTGTATCGCCATCTGCAAAATCTGCAGGGAGAGTGGAGAAAGGGGCTAAATGTGGGGAAAGGAAAAGCTTGTAGAGAAGCAGAAAGTGCAAGACCAAGGAACAACCATAATATTCAACATTACCAGTCATCAAGGGCATGCAATTCCACCCCCAGCAAATCGGCAGAAACTAACCAACCACAGCAAACACACAGAAATCTGTTAATTCCAAGTGTTGGCGTGTGTGGAGCAGCGGGAGCTCCTATAGCTTTCTACTACATTGGCTCAAGGAGCATTTAGGCACCGTGCAGTAAAGGTGAAGTAGGCAAACTCCCTGACCAATGATTATGCTTCCAGGTATGCACCATGCATGTGCACAGGGAAGACAGAAACTAAGTGGCCATCGACAGGATATGGATGTTTAAATGTGGTATATTCAGTGGACCACTATCCAGAAGCGCAAATGGGCTAAGTTTACATGTTTCGAAGTGGAAACACATCTGTAGCATAATACTGAGAGAGGAAAAGCAAGCTTTAGAATGATATGTATAACTGGATACATCTACATACATAAAGTTAAAAAATAGAAAGGATACACCACTCAAACTTATTGTATCCTATATTTTATTTTGGAAGATAATTCAGGAGATATGAACACAAGGGAATACCATGCAGCAACAAGAATATACAACCTACAACTACATGCAACTGTTTGGATGAATCTCACAAACATGAGGTTGGGGAAATGAAACCAGATACTGAGAGTGCACACTGTATGATTTATTTTAAAAAAATAAACAAACGATAAAGCAAAGTCAACGTATCCTTGTAGGAATGAGGATAATAGATTTCCCGTGGTGGGAGGTAGGGGCAGCTGGGGACTGTAAAGGGGTACGGAGCAGGTCTTCTTGGGTGCTGCAAAGTGTTCTTTCTTGATCTGGGTTCTGGTTATACAGGTGTTTTCTGTTTACAAAGAGTCATTGAACTGTACACTTCCTAAATGTTTACATTTCTGAATGTATGTTATACTGCAGTAAAATGTGTAAAAATGCTCTTTGACAAAGAAAAAAATCTGAGGATGATATGGCAAACTAACATTTACCTACTCTGAGTTGATGGGTTTCCAGGTGTTTTTATGATACTTCCTGTGTCTTGCCGTTTACTTGGATTATTTCATTATGAAAAAAGGAAACACAGAAGCCAATTAAATGAAGAATTACAGATAGGAGATGGCACCAGTTGGTAGCGATAGACAACGAGGAATCTGAAGTCAGAGATCCCAGCAGATCTGCCAAGGCAGAACCAACACATGAATTCAGTCTCCTCACTTCTTACTCCAGTTCAGTTCTGTCCTCTTGCATGGATGTTGTCACAAGCTTGATATTTTCATTTTTGATTTTGGAAACAGATTCGGCTTCTGCCTTTAAGTCTTGTGCCAGGCCCTTACTCTACATAACTATATCAACAATTAAAGAACGTAGCAACCCTCCTAGTAACTGTTGATATTTTAAAACACAGGGTTTGAGGTAGATGAATAACACTGTTTCCTTCTCTGCTTTTTATACTTTCCCAGAAAAGGGAGAATAGACCACGCCAAGCTTCTATGAGATATTATTTTCTAGGCTGAACCAGGATATAAGATCAAAGCCCCCTTGGAAGAAGGTCTGGCATTCTCCCTCTCTTTGGTCCTCAAAATCAAAGCGTAAATCAAGTTCAACGCTATTAATAGGTAATATGTGCTCACTTTCTTTGTCTTTATTAAGAACAGACTGAGTTTCATAGGGGAAATTCAGGGATAGTGTGCTTGATTTTAAATATACCAAGTGTTTGGAAACCGTGTCTTAGATAACAAATCCTTCAAAAAGTGCAGGAGATGTTTCAGGAAAGTTCAACAGCACTAAACTCATTGTGAGTAAATAAAATAGAGACTATGGGGCTTCCCTGGTGGCGCGATGGTTAAGAATCCGCCTGCCAATGCAGGGGACACGGGTTCGAGCCCTGGTCCGGGAAGATCCCACATACCGCGGAGCAACTAAGCCCGTGTGCCACAACTACTGAGCCTGCACTCTAGAGCCTGCGAGCCACAACTACTGAGCCCACACGCTACAATTACTGAATCCCAAGTGCCTAGAGCCCGTGCTCCGCAACAAGAGAAGCCACTGCAATGAGAAGCCCGCGCACCACAACGAAGAGTAGCCCCCGCTTGCCGCAACTAGAGAAAGCCCGCGCGCAGCAACAAAGACGCAACGCAGCCAAAAATAAATAAATTAAAAAAAAAAAAAAAGAGAGACTAAAATTCCCTTTGTATCCCTATATGTATGCAGTTCCTGTGTCCCTGCCCTCACGTTAATGTTCAGATGATCCCAAGGTGTTTAATCCATGTCACTTCAGCACATCACACTCGATTGTGGAATTTAAAGAAGACAAGGAACCTTGTTGAAATGTGACAGATTCCTCTGGACTTCAGCTTACTGTGTAAAGATGGATGGGAAAAAGCCTCCTAGATTTAACTCTTATGTATCTTGAAACTAAAGCATGAGAAAAAGGTATGTTTCATGTTAAAGTTGGGCATTTCCATCAAACAGAAGTTGAGCAGCCCAGCACTCCTTAATTCCAAGGTTCAGCATGATCCTCAGAGCCTGTTAATATTTGCTGCCCCCTGTAGTTTGCTCTTGTAAAATTTCTTTAAAAATCAAGAGAGCTATTTAAAACTCCAGTTGCTCTTCTTCTAAACCCTAAGCACTTCTGGAATTTCATTCCCTATCTCTTTTCCGTATAACTCGACACATCAGAGTGATGAGATGGGGCGAGGCAGGGGAGTACTTCTAGAGCAGTTGCAATTTCATTTAAGAGAATAAACTGGGGAAAATGATTGCCTTTTAAACATGCAGATTGTATTATATAGAGAAAGCTGCTCAAATAAATACGATTTTCTTTAAAAAGGCAAAGGAAGCGTCTGTTTATTAAACTACTTTCTCAATTTCCTATTGCCTTCAGAATTGGTTGTGGGACATGACTGCCTTTGTCTCCAAGCACAAGAACTTCTAATAACATTAAGCTTAAAATAATATAGTAGAAAAGTACAGACTCGTGGTTTGTTCATTTGCTGAAACTAATATAGATGGTAGAAATTTTACCCAAGCTAAAATAGCACATGGAACACTAGAAATTTAACACTGCCTCAGTGATGAATGAAATTTCATTATAAAGGATCACAATCTAATATCTAACTTTAGTAAAAATCTTGGAACTAGTTACCACCATGCACAAATGCTAGGGAACAAGGTAATAAAACTGTTTACTTTTGCAAAATATTAATGAAGAGGAGTAGGTGATCCTAAGATAGTATCACCCCATCATTTGTGTGACTTGAATAATTTTTGGTTTAATTTCACGATTCAATTGGCCTGTGTATATGTAACTCCCAGATAGATTATGGAAGGGTACAGTTAATTTGTACAGTGCTATAGCTTCCCTCAGGCAAGCAAAACACCTCCTTTAGTTTCTTTAGACTCTATATTATAGATTCATATTTTTTCATCAAAAATGGATAAGGAAATTGATAATTCCAATCAAATTGGTAAAACCAAAGGGACAGCTAAAGTTGTTTTGAGATCAAAATAGGTTAGCTCCAATTTTATGTAGTTAACTGAGGCAAATGAAACAATGTCACTTTCTAAAAAGATAAAAACAAATGTTTTAAAAAGCAGAACCTTTAACATATATAAAATCCTATTAAATGCATGATAATAATATTTGCTGATGGTCATTTGAATTATGAATTTAATTTTATTATGAAGCTCTCACAGTATAACCATGTTATTTCATTTTGTTGACGTAGAAACAGAGACCAAAATCCATTAACCAAGAAAGATTTGTTAAAGATTCTCCCTGTTATGGAGAATATACAAGAAGCAGAAGATTTCGACACTCTTCTCAAAGGTGCATGACGATTAACAGGTAAATGAGTGAAAAGAGTAAGCATTTGAGAAGTTTAGAAAAGAAAGATAATATTTTCTTAGACTGGTCATGAAGGTATCCTCTGAGCTGGGCTAGGATTTAAATAGGAAGAAAACATGCTGACGGAAGGGATCAGGAAACTTCTGGGGTTTGAAACATGAAGAAAAGCTCTGAAGGAGCTGCCATACACCAAGGGTCTGCTCGAAAAGAAGACACAGAAGAAATACAAATGATTTTGGACCTGGACTTAGAGATTTCAGGTATCACCAAAGGGGTCCTAGATCATGAGCTACTCAGTACTAGTAAAACAACACTGAAAGGAAATTTTTTAGTGTGACACACCTCAAGGTGGACCCAGAACTCAACATCTAGCTGAACAATGCTTTCATGGGTCCCTGATGAAAGGGCCTGACAGAGAAGGAAAGAGCCTCCTCTGAGAATCTGGGAGAGAGTTTGGCAACCTGAGAGGGTGAGCACACACACTGCTGGAGAGAATGCTGAGTTGGATGACCGGATGTTTGATTCTATCCCTGCCACTTTTTTTTTTTTTTAATTAATTAATTAATTTCTTTTTGGCTGTGTTGGGTCTTTGTTGCTTCACGAGGGCTTTCCCTAGTTGTGGTGAGTGGGGGCTACTCTTCGTTGTGGTGCGCGGGGTTCTTGTTGCGGTGGCTTCTTTTGTTGTGGGGCACGGTCCCTAGGCACGCGGGCTTCAGTAGTTGTGGCACGCAGGCTCAGTAGTTGTGGCTCGTGGGCTCTAGAGTGCAGGCTCACTAGTTGTGGTGCGCAGGCTCACTAGTTGTGGCACACAGGCTTAGTTGCTCTGCAGCATGTGGGATCTTCCCCGACCAGGGCTCGAACCCGTGTCCCCTGCATTGGCAGGTGGATTCTTAACCACTGCGCCACCAGGGAAGACCCCTGCCACTTTTTTACTGTGGAAATTAAAGCTTGGGCCCACACCTAGCTACTCCTCAAATCCTCATTTCCCAAGGGGGGGTTACTAACACCCCTTCTGTTTATATCATGCAACCCTGAAAAGCAAATGAGGTAATGTAGGTAAAAGTACTTTGTAAGCTGTAAAATGCTATATAAACTAAGGGCTGATTGATTTCCAGCTTGCAGTCAACATCCATGACAACTTTGTCTCTGATTCATTGGCTGAATCATAGACATCAAAAGTCCTCTTCCACTCTTCTCCATTAACCCTCATCCATTTCTCACTTCCTTGCACTAGATCCACTCTTATCAGGAAGGTCTCCTTACCCATCGTCAAGCTTAGTTCTCATGCCTTCCACTCTCATGCATGATTTATACTGCATTATCCATTTTAACTCATGTTTTCTGTTATATAAGGATGTGTTACCTCTCAGTTGCATTATAAACTCCTGAAGGAAAGGGAGCTTGTTTTTTTATTTTTAAAATGACACTAGAATTCCCCTATACTTGGAAACCAAGACTTGGGGATAGAGGGGAGTTGAAGGACACTGAGGGTTCAGGCAGATGAAAATCTGACCCCATCACAGTTAGCCTAGCAGTTCTAGCTCTTTTCTTGACATTTAAAAAATGATGATTATGATCCGGATCTCCATTATACATGGATTGAGTTAAATAATTACTCAGTTGAAAATAATAAACAGAATTAATAAACGTGTTGCTTTACATTGTACACATACAAAATGGCATTCAAAAAACTAAATAAAAGAAAAACAGGTTGGGTGTGATTTATATTTTCTGCATCAAATACTTTAATTGAATATCTAATCCACAAGACTTGGGTAAGGAGAAGATCTGAGTGCATTATTTTTCCAATTCTCAGAAACAACCACCTTAAATTTTTTCCCCACTGATGACATATATTGTTCAATTACTGCTAACCCTGACATGATGATACAGAATGCAAAAAATCATGCATGTCAGATAAACATGTAATCTGTGAAAGGTCACATTCAGTAGGGGAAATAAGTGCTGGATTTTACTATTTAACAAGATGCATTTGTTTTATATATAAGAATGCTACTTTTCACATTTACATCAACTCACTGAAAAAAGAAAAATATAACTAAGAAGGAAAATTGGCAATAATGTAATGCAGTGTTTAACTGCACTTTGCGAAAATTTATTGTTTTGAATTATCTGTGTCAGTGATCCACCCACCAAATGTCTCCCTACATAAACTCTTGTGTCAAACCTTTTTTTTTTTCTTTCTTTCTTTAAAGTTACTGCCTTCCAGTGCAGAGCTAATGGAGAACTAGGTAAGATGAAAAAATTGTTCATCTGCTAAGTGTGGCTTATAAAGTCATCTGGCATACACTTTGAAGACGTCTAATCCTGAAGCACCATAATTATCATTCTAAACCTGGGTCCCTTGAGTGGTGTTTCTCTTTTAACTTACAACACTTTAAAGCTAAAGGTAACAGGCCCTCTTGAAAGAAAGTGAGTTGAACGTTACAGACCCTGTGCTTCTGTAATTTAAAAATGGACTGTGCTCTCAGACTTTAATTCAAGCAGTGACATAATTCAAGGCAACAGGATTTAGGTTTCTGCAGTTCTGTTGTTGTTCAAATAAAGATTAGTGCATCCCCCATCTCTAAGCGTGGAGAGACAGCAACTGCAGCTGATACGTGGATGGTGGCATTAAGGTCTCGAAGCAGAAATTTGCTAGAAAAGTGCTTACAAAACAGATTGTTTCCATTTTTGCTCTCCCCACCCTGCAAGTGGCGGCCGTTTTGTGGCCAGGAGCAGTTGTGGGAAGGTTGTTGAGGGTGGTTTAAAGGAAACAGCCTGTGTTTAGACTGGAGTAGATGCTTGGAACCCACAAAAGTGAGCATTTCTTCTTTCACTAGCATTTGCGATGTGTCACCATGGGGATTGCTAAATCTCGCCCAGATGCTAGTGTGTGCATGTTTTAGGTGTCCTTGTGGGTGAGGGCTTGGCAGTCAGCATGGTGCCCCAGACAGTAAAGTGGGAGAAGTTCATCCTGTTAAAATTTAGACACTTAAAGAGCAATAAGTGCCTGTTAAAACTTTTAGGATGGGAACAAAGGATTTGGAAACATGAACCTTTGTGAAAACAAATCCAAATTATTTCAAACATGCTTGGACACATCTTTCTCTTTGAGTGCATTTTTATTACTTTTTGCAATGTTTTACTAAGATCTTTGGTGAATGCGGATGTATATCAAAACATTACTAAGCATAGTAATGCACTATTCTACTCAGCAATTGTTGGCTATCTCTAATGCAGTGAGTGGACTTATGTGACAATACCATATAAGTAATTTATTAATATTACTTGAGTAAAATAATTAGGTTCAAGGGAATTATTATATGGAGAAAAAACATTATTAGAAGGTGATAAACCTTCTAATGACCTTAACTCATCAAAAATGTATTATTAAAGGTGGCAACAGGTTATCATACTGTTAAAAGGTGCACAAGAATAGAAATGTTGACTTTGCAGGAATATGACAGCAAAAGAACATTTTGGATTGTGCTTAGAATTTTCAAGATTCCTAACTGCCCATCTGAAAACAGTGTAATAATAATTTAAAAAGCATAATCATAAACCTAAGAAAGAACGAACACACATTTCATGTCGCAAACTTGAGCAGTCCAAAGGATTTTGAGTTATACTGCCACTAACTTAAGAGTTATCAGCCTTCAGGTCAGGTCACTATTTAGCCAGAGTTTAACCCTAGATGGTGGTGCTCCACCAATTTCCAGTTGTAATTATAGTGACATATTTGAATAGGTTGTGTTGGTGATGATACCGTGGTCACAACAGCATAATATGAGTGCCTTTCAGTAGAGCCTTCAAAATGCCAAGAAAAGATAAGTATGTTTGTAGGTAATAACCCAAACTAGCACTGAATGCAAATTAAATATGGGGGAACATAGTTCCGAAGACTCTATCATTAAATAGGGCTGCAGTTGTAAAACAAATGCTCAGTTTAACATAAGATTTCAACAATGCTTTTTAGTAGCCATATTGATTTAACTCCTATTTTTTAACAAGGAAAGCTGACACTAGCAGCTTTATATAGTTCATTCCAATTCTGATATTTTTCAATAAAATAAACATAGCCTGCTGACATAAGCACAGGTAAGCGACAATTAACAGTGTTAATATCAGCAGGCATTGTCAGATTGGAAAAAAAGGATACAGAAGAAAAGGAGGAAGAAGACATCAGGAGCCATGCAACAAGTGAATTAAAATAAATTCTGAGACGGGGCAAAGACCAAGAGGAACAGGAAGAGAAGAAGCCTAAGAGCAGTATTCAGTGATCCTGATGGCTTCGTTGCAAATCAGTAGTTCTGCACATGTCCCAGTGAGGAAGCAATGTACACAGTGACACAAAGCCAACATTTGCACTTTCTGAATCCATCTGATTGTCTCTGGGAGATAGAAACTTGAGCTCCGAGAGCCACCTAAACTGGCTGGGACAAGCTTCAGAAAAGAGAGAAATAAGCAGATGGCAAAATTCCCTTTCCTCAGTGATGATAGTCGAAAGGACATTATTCATCAATAATAATAATAATGGTAAAAACAATACATTTGTAGAGCACTGTTAATTATGCACATTTGTTTTACATCTATTGCTTCACACAAAGAGCATGGGATAAGTAGGGCAATGATTTTTGTCTTCATTTTACAGATGAAAAAAAATACAAAGTGCTTTGAGAAATTTAAGTAACTTGTTCATGCTCCCAGCAGTAAAATAGTGGTAGAGTTGAGGTTAGAGCTTAGCTCCCCTGATTTCTAGCCCTTAGCTTTTCCCCTCAGTTCTCTGACTACCCCTAATCAACAGGCCAAACTAGCATAACTTAAATCACAAAATAAATTACTTGGAACCACTTTGGAACTGCATCCTTTTATTCACTGTTTCAGATCAGCATATTCTCCTTCTAGATCTCTTTGCTCTCCTTAATCTGACTTTATAGTCCTCTTTTGTTATCTACCAAAACTAGTCATACTGCTGATTTTCATATGTGTAAAAGATTATGAAATTCTTCCTTGAAATTAGAATCGGAGGCCTAGGCACAAGTACTGGTTCTATGGTTTCATATCAATAATTCTGAGTAAATTCATGAAATTCTCTGGATCTCAATTTTCTCACCTGATAAATGAGGGATTCAGATTTAACACTTCTCCACATAATCACACACACACATACACGCCGTTCAGTTGTTAATTATTACATTATTACATACTACACACATGGTTATTCATATATTTATTAATCCTAATATCACTTAGCCTTCCACCTGAGTTTCCACGCATGTGTGTGTTGTGGCATTGTCATGTGTTAGACTCCATTGCTATTCAAAGCGTGGTTGGTGCACCAGCAATATCACCGTGTCCTGGGAGACTATTAGAAACTCAGAGTCTCATGTTCCAGCCCAGACCTATTAAGCCATAATTTGCATTTTTAACAAGATGGTTGGTGATTTGCACATACTTTAAAGTTTGAGAAATATTGCCATAGATCATAAGCTTCTAGGAAGAAGAAGGAACAAGACTTTGTAAATCTGTCTATATAGAACACAGGACACTGTGATTTAGAAACTCATTTGAAGGCAAATATCATTTCTATCTCTAATAAGATTTTTCAGAAGGTAATAGTAGTAATGAAGAAGCTAGATATTTAATTTTTTTTCTTTTTACTGAAGACTTTACAAGTTTTTAAGGAAGTAATGGAAAACATAAGAATTTAGAATGAGGATCAAAATTGGATCTTGTCCTAATTGTCTTGAATAATGGGAAGCCAATAGTGAACCAGTCTCACCAACTTCAGGAATCCAGGCCCATTGCAGAATGTGCCTTAGTTCACGCAGTTAGTGGTTTAGGAGTCTACCTTATTCCAAAACCTAGCCACATTCTATTATACTGGGCAACTGACTTGTAAAAAAAGTAACATCAGGAACATGTCCAAGGAAGAGGTGTAGTATTGCTAGAAAAAGCATGGAGTTAACTTTTAGTTATCCATTATACTATTAGGCTTTCTTTAAAGTATTAAGTCATTTAATGAATACTTTTCCAAGTTATATATCCTCCTGGAGGGGGTATGTATTTGGACCGCATTAATCACTTTTCAAAGACTTCAAATCATTAGGTTTGAAAACAATTCCCAACAACAGCAAGGATGAATGTTGGAGTATAAATAACAGTTCTAAATTAAGTATCCCCAAACATTGCAGGATATTTTGTAAACCTCTTTATAATAAAAACAAACAAAATATATTTTAATTCTACATATAAATGAATTATAATAAGTAATTATCTTCTTGGGGCCTTACTTTCCGTATCAGTAAAACTAGCTGAAACTTTTATGAACCTCTACCTTTAAAATTTTTTTGTGAAATTTGATTACTGTTTAAAAGACTACTCTATAAAGCAATATGCCTCAAGTGAATTGGGTAAAGTTCATGGCAATAATGTTTGACCTAAATCTTGTTTTATGTTTCAATTATTTATATATTTCTATCCCTCCTGTTTACAAAGAAATGAATCAAGGCAGTTTATAGTAGTAAATTTTTAAAGCAACAAAACTAAATTTGTCCCTTTATGTGTGTAACATGTTATGTTTCAATTATTTATTTCCTTCCAATGTTTTTTTTTTTGAAATTTTTCAAGCCTACACAAAAGTTGCAAGAATTCTACAATGAACACTCATATTGTATTCACCAATTGTGACTATTTTGTCACATTTGCTTTATTGCTCCTTCTCTCCTTTCTTTCTGAATCATTTGTGAGTTAGTTACAGTCATCATGACACTTCATACTATTGTAATTCAGTATGTATCTCCTAAGAACTAGGCCATTCTTTAACATAAACAGAGTAAAATTATAAAGCTCAGATTATTTAACATTGATATGATGCTATCATGTATATGTAATTCACATTCAAATTTCCAATTTGATTGTTATTTATTTCTCAACCTTGGATCCAGTGAAAGATCACATATTACATTTAGTTGGTCATGTTAAATATTATTTGCCAAAATCTAATTCAGCATGTATTACTGTGATATTTTTGACATTTTTCTGAAAGAATAAAAGCACTTGTAGGGAAATTACCTTATGTGATCATACATTTACAATGCATATTTTCATAAAATGGAGGTAAAAATCAACTCAACTGATTTTTTTTTCTGGTATATAAACACACATATTTTTCCGCTGAAATGAGCATGTCTGGACATTTCTGGTGTGCATACACACTAAAATTGGCTGAGGATACAACTTGAAACTTGGCAAGATTGTAAGAAAATAAGGCCAGAGTTAGAAGAAAAACTCTTCAGGATACAAATGACATAAATGATTAGAATTATGACTATGGAAATATGAAATAGAACATTAGAACATTGTCTGTCTTTTAAGGTCATCCTTTACCAATTCTATCCTCTGATTGGGAGACCCAAAGTCAAGATGAAGTTTAAGGACTTAATGTAACATGCAAGTCAATCCAATGTTTATGATTGAAACAAATCAATCAGTTCCAAAGTAAAGAATCCTGTGGTGATTTTAATTTAATACAATGGTTTGCGTTTCTGTTCCTGTTTTCATAGATGTGTGTGAACTTGGCTTTTCCATCAGCCTTTCTCCCATGGGCATTCTCTGGTTGCTCTCAGAAGTGCTATTCTTTCTGTGTATATTATGGTCCTCCAGATACGTTTCCTCTGAATGTGCAAAAAGGATGGAGGACTATGAGCACACTTCAGAGAACAGAGAATAAGTCTACCTTCTTCCTTCCAGGGCTAGCCCAGGATAATTTGTATTGACATAAAATATTGCCCATACCCTGCAGGTGGGTTGCCCAGTGGATTTATTTACAAGGATCCTGAGGAAACCAATTGTTTGTGCTTCTAATTTATATCACACATTATCAAATGCAAAAATAAATATTACTCTAGCCCAGCTTCATTTGGAATGCCAAAGTTTAAGTTTTCCAAGTTTAGCCTTAAGTGTGCATAGCTTGGGTTTACATTTCATTTTCATCTGTGTAGATAAATTGGTATGTCGGAAGTTCGAAAGACACATGGTAAACCTTTCTTAAATGCAATGAATGCAATATGAACATGGTGAATTCTATATTTTTAAGAACCTACACCCTGAGCTTGGCAATTTCCCTAACCAGATGATGATTTTTCAACCTTGAAAATGCTGTTAAAACCAACATATTTTTTTTTTTTTCTTATAATTGTGGCTTACAGAAGTTTAAATGTTTGAATGGTAAGAGACTCAGCACTCTTTTTTTGGCGGGTGTCGGGGGCACTTGTTGGAACAAAGTAACTCTATCTTGTCCCACAATTCTTTTTCAATTCATTTGAATGAACAAGGAACATCGTTTTCTATTAGTGTAACTTTGGGGAAGTTACTTTGTCTGGATTTACCTCAGTTTCCTCATCTATAAAATGGGAATAAATTATCTACCTTACAAGTTGATCAAAAGAGATAAATAGGATAATGCTATGACACACGAACAAAAAATAAGGGACTGATAAATGGTGGGGATTATTATTACAATTGTTTTTTCACTAACATATTATACAAAATATTTAAAAATTGATCAGGACACCATTACCATCCTGATTGAATAATAGGAACTATGCTCTTAAAAAAAAAAAAAAATAGGACTTCTAGGCACAGGAATCTAATGGGGTTAACAAAGTCTCTCCCCAAGAAACAACTATAAAACTGGACAAAAACGTAAAAAAACCCAACCAACGGAGAAGCAATTATTTATGAAAAGTGCTGAACTTCATGTAAGAACAATGGGGGTCTGCAGTGTTAGTGCCTGGGGTTCCTTCCATTCTGCCCACTTCCTTCCCCTCCACTCACAGATTGGTCCACATGACAGTTCTACTAAAGCATCGTTGTCTGTTAAAATCAGCAGCTTCACTTTAATTGAAAAACCCATGCCTAACAGTACTGTTAGTTAAAACAAAACAAAACAGAAAACAAAAATAAGCTTGGTAATAAGTAAATGAAGAATACCTGCAGCTCTCCTAATACAGGATATAGTTCTATTGGGACAAGTGGCAGGCTATATGACTATCCAGAAAGTTAAAAAAAGACCTTGAAAATGAGTGCCAAGAGAAGCTTGATATACTCTACACATCCCTAGCCGAGCTGAGTGGAAGTTTGCACACAGGCAAGGGAGATATAGGAGGGACCAAACTCTCCATACATTCATGGTTGGCTATAAGTCTATCATACGTAGAGAAGACTTGGAAGGATTGATGGAGAGGAAAAATCAGAACAGAGTTCAAAATTTCCTGAACTTTGACATGTGCTCCCCAACCTACACACATATCCATCAGCAGAGTATAACTTGAAGTGTTTGAGCACACATTTGAGCCAAGCAGATGCATGAGCTAAGCAGACACAGTGGCAACCTTTAAGAAGCTTGGATAAAATTTAAAAACAAGGATGAAATAACTGATCAGAGATAGCAGCAGCTGCACACTACAAGAGAAACGGATTCTGCAGATTAAGCCCAGGAAAATTACTTAAAAGCAAACACACACACAAACAAACAGATACAATGATAGAGAAAGAATAATCAGAATTCAGAGTTACTACATTATATAAATTGTCCAATTGTCAACAAAAAATCCTGGGATATGCAAAGAACAATGTTTATTGTACTCAGAAAAAAAAAAAAGCAATCAGTAGAAATTGTCTCTGAGTGGGCTAAGATAACAGATTTACAAGCAAAGGGTTCAAAGAAGCGAAGCCATTACAAATATGTTCAAAGAATAAAGCCATGCTTAAAGAATCATAGGAAAATATAACATTGAATCAATAAGTGGAGACTATAGATTAAAAAAAAAAAAAACTATTGAAAGAACCAGATAGAAATTCGTGTATCGAAAGATGCAAAATAACAAAGATCAGAAATTCTCAACATGGATTCAATCAGTAGAAGATGTATGGTGGAAGAAGGAGGAACCTGTGATCCTAAAGAGAGATCAATAGAAAAATTTCAATCTGAAGAAGAGAGAATAAAAAGATTAAAGAAAAATGAACACAACGTCAGAGATCTATGAGACAATATCAAGTCAGCCAACATATGTGTAATGTGAGTCTCAGAAGGAAAAGAGCAAATGAAAGGAACTTCATCAAAATTTGAAAATAAGTTCAACTTCATCAAAACTGAAAACTTATTATCTTCAAGTTGCTATTAAGAAACTGAAAAAAAAGGGCCTCAGACTGAGAGAATGGGAAAAAATATTTGCAAATTATATTTCTGATAAAGAACTCAAAAATGAAAAGATAAATCAACTAAAAACTGAGCAAAAGACTTGAGACATTTCACAAAGAAGATATACAAATGGTTAAGAAAGATGTTCAATTTCATTAGAGATATATAAATTAAAACTACAATCAGATACTAAGATAGCCCCACTTGAATGGCTACAGTAAACAAGACTGACAATAGCAAGTGTTGATAAGGATGTGGAGAAAGTGGAAATCTCTATGTTATGAGTGGGAATGAAAAATGGGACAGTAAATGGGACAAAATGTAAAACATTTTGACAGTTCTGTAAAAAGTTAAATATAGATTTTACCATATGACCCAGGAATTTCATTCCTAGGTGTCTACTTTAGAGAAATAAAAACACATGCCCATACAAAAGATGTCTATGTAAACATTCGTAGCAGCATTTCTCTTAATAATAATCAAACTGGAAACAATCCAAATGTCCATCAACTGGTTAACAGAGAAACAATATGTGGTATATTCATAGAATGGAATTCTATCCAGCAAAAAAAAAAAGGAAGAAACTATTGATAGGGACTTCCCTGCTGGTGCAGTAGTTAAGAATCCACCTGACAGTGCAGGGGACATAGATTCAAGGCCTGGTCTGGGAAGATCCCACATTCCACGGAGCAACTAAGACCGTGTGCCACAACTACTGAGCCTGCGCTCTAGAGCCCGTGCGCCACAACTACTGAGCCTGCGCTCTAGAGCCCGTGAGCCGCAACTACTGAGCCCACATGCCACAACTACTGAAGCCTGCGTGCCTAGAGCCCATGCTCTGCAACAAAAGCCACTGCAATGAGAAGCCCACGCACCACAACAAAGAGTAGCCCCCGCTCGCCGCAACTAGAGAAAGCCCACACGCAGCAATGAAGACCCGACGCAGCCAAAAATAAATACATAAATAAAAACTATCGATAAAACATACAGCATGGATGAACCTCAGAAACATTATGCAAAATGAAAGAAGCCAGGCATGGACACAAAGGATCACACATTGTATGATTCAATTTCTATGAACTTTCCAGAAAGGGCTCATCTGTAGAGACAGAAAGAAGATAGGTATTTGTCTGGGACCAGGATAGAAACAGAAATTTACTGAAAGCAGGAAATTTCAGAGTGATGGAAATATTGTTGTGATGTATAGAAGATTATAAATTTATGAAAAAGCATTGAGTTATACACATTCAACGGATGGATTGTACACTATGTAAATTATACTCCAATAAATCTATTAACAATTAGGGAAAAAGTTCTACTAAAATCCAGAAAATGAGTTAATTCAGGAAATGTATAATTTCTTAAGAATTATTTTCATTGTTTAGTTAAATTAAATAAAATGAGAATCAAATGTGGAGCTGAGTTTAAATCTTGGCTCAATATATTTCTATAGAAACCTGGTCAAGTTACCATGGTATAAGCTCAGTTTCCTAGCTGATAAAATCAGAGATTTTAATATCTATATTCCCATGAGATCATTGCTGTACAGCTCAAACAAGATGTGAAAGTCCATTGGCAATTATCTAACTCTACACAAATGTTAATTATAATGATGCTGCTGCTGCCTATTAAAGAATCAATTCTGAACAGCCTGTTTCGTTCTGTAGCTTAAAGCCTCTGTGGTCACATGCCCTGTCATTTTGTGAAGCTCAATAACATCACTTTTGAAATGTACTTTCCCCTCCTTCAAAATAAATACTATAGAATTTTCTTAAAAACAAACAAAAAGACCCAAAAAATAACTTTATGAACATGATTCGATCATTCTACAACATGTGTAGTAAAACTTTACCAGATACATGGTTGCAAGTAATTGGCAAAGGGATACAAAGGAAAATACCACGTATTCCATAAATATTTGTAAGATAAAATAAGAGTATTCCTAGCCTTTGGAGTCATTGCTATTCTTAGAATCCACTCTTGTAAGACATATTGCTGAAGGCATCCCTCTGGAAGGTGTTCACAAATGCATCAAAGGTAAAAAGAAAAAAAAAAGCACATTTTGCAACATCAATCTGTTTTTATAAAACCTTGAAAATCAACCAAAGTATATTATTTACACGAGAGGTTCTATTCTGAGTCTGCATACATCTGGCATAGCTCATATTTTTCCTTAATTTATATGAATAAGTGTTATAATGAGTGCCTTCCATTTAATTGCTCTATACTGGTAAGCTTCTGCCCCAAATTTAGGAATATGATCAGTAAGAATGAGATTCACATGAAGACATGCCCTCCTTTTTCTTCCCCTGTTTCCCAAATGAAGAAAATAGTGAAGAAATCAATGTTACCAATATTCTGCAGTTAAAAGTATGCTTATTTGTGGGCAATGAAGAGAGGAGGCTGAAAGTCAGTGGGGCATAGCAGTTATGACCAACTTTGGAGTTAAGACCGACGTGGATTGAATCTTGGCCCCTCTAAGTGTCACCTGTTCATTTATTCACTCATTCAACAGACATTTATTAAGTACTCACTTCATGTCAGGTTGTGCTACGTTCTGTCAATGCTGTGGTAAGTAAAAAGATATATGGTGCTATTCTCAGTTTAACCAGGAATTAAGATATTAATGATGTAATCACACTAATGAATACAGACTACAACTAACAGTGCTCTGGAGGAAAGGAACATGATACACCTAGAGATTTCACATCTGGAGTAGATCATTTTTTAACACTTCTCTCATATGATGAAACGGTTTTCAATAATACAGACACTATAATTATAAATAAGTTATATTCTAGTCATTCTTTAATTTTAAAATAAGCAAGAAAGAAGAATACATTCTAATTTTGAAGATATTACTCAAATTGAGCACAATACTTTATGTGTGGACTAAAATCTGTTCTTTCTAATCAAAAACATTATACTTTGTCATTTGTGTTCAGTTTTGCCATAGTTTTTCAACAGAAATAAAAGTTCCAAGTGGTCACACAGGACTGTAGAACTGAAGTAACTCAAATTGTTTATTTTACTTATAATTACTGGGCTATCAGTGTTTATTAGAATTTACTCTTTAAACTCAGAAATATGTAGTACGATAGGAGTTAAACCTGAAGCAAGATATAATGATTGTGAACAATTATGGACTTATTCTTTCAACAAAGATGTGTAGCTGAGTCCATATTGAGGGCTGACATGGAACTTGGAGTTCTCTAAATTAAATTCCATACAGAATATAGTCCTTATTGAAAGATAATTTTTTAAAATACTAATTTGAAGTGTACATAAATATTGAAACTCAGTAGTAGTCACATCAATTGTTAAGAACTTAGACCAACAAAAGCTTTATTCAGGAAAGACATTGTTTAGAATTGCCAGCACAAGTTACTAATAAAAAGCAGACTTACATTTAATGTGTTTTATTACTGTTTTTAAATTCTCTGCAGACAATGAACCCCTTTATTGCTTGCACCCTGGCAGACTACTTCTACCATCCTGTCCTTGGTACACCACAGATACAATGAGAGCATATAAATAACAAAAGGAACTGACTAGCAAAGTATGTGCCAGGCCCCTGTCTGAGAACACATGTTCAAGGAAGTGCAAAACATTCAATGACGCCAGTGCTACAAAAGTGAGGGAGAGAGTAATATGAAAGCAGCCTGAAGAAATATGTACATGAGACAATGCATAGCCTCATATGTCATATTCAGGATTTTGATCTTTATCCTAGAAACAATAGAAAGCCTTTGAAAGTTTTATTTTTGGTGGGGAGAATAGTGTGGGTGGTGAGGAGGTATCATAATCAGATCAGTATTTTGAAAAATTCTTTCTAGCCACAGAGAACACATTGGAGGGAAACCAGTGTCAATGAAGGTCAAAGATGTTACAACACTAGTGTAAGTAGAAGACAGGACTATGTTGGTGACAAATGACTTGAAACGAGGTGGTTCATGACAAGAGGCATTTGTAGGAAGTAAGATCCACAGAATTTGTGATACATTTAATGTATAAGTCAGGGTTCTCCAGAGAAACAAGAGCAATATGTATATCTGTAGAGATGAGATTAAGCAGCATTGAACATACATGTAATTTTTTGGTATTAGTTTTTACCTAGTTCAAGAAAAAGAGAGAGAAGTACTTATTCTAAGGATAACAAATTGGCTTACACTATTATGGAGGCTAACAACTTCCAAGATCTATAGTCAGCAAGCTGGAGACCCAGAACAGCCAATGATGTTCCATTCCAAAGTCTGGTAGGCTTGAAACTCAGGAGGAACCAAAGGCAAGGAGAAAACTGATTTCCCAGCTCGCTGCAGTCAAGCAGGGGGACATTCCTTCTTACTCATGCAAGGGTCGGCCTTTTTGTTGTATTCCATCCTTCAACTGATTGGATGGGGCCCACCCTCATGAGGGAGGGCAAAGTGCTTTACTGAGTCTACCCATTCAAATTGTACTTGTCCACAAACACACTCATAGATACACCCAGAATAATGTTTGACTAAACATCTTGGCACCCTGTGGTCCAGTCAGGTTGACACACAAAATTAACCATCACACTGAACTTAAGGGTGAAGAAGAGGGAGGTATTTAGAAAGACTTCTATGTTTCTGGTTTGAACAATTTGGTAGCTAATGGTTGCATTCACTAAGTTAGGCAACACTAGAAGAGGACCAGGTTTTAGGTTGAAAATCAGAAATTTTTTTCTGGACTTGCTGAGTCCGAGGTGACTTAGCCACATCTAAGTTGATATTTCGATGGATATATGGTCTGGGACACAGAAGAGAAATTTGGTTTAGAAAGAATGATGTAGGACTCAACAGCATGTAGATGTTAATGGAAGCCATCAGCACAGGCAGAGAAGAAAAGGCTCAATATAGGGAAGAGAGTCAAAGAAGAAGGGCTAAAATTAGTCCTTGAGAAATTATGACATTTAATGACTAGATCAGAAGTATCCTCCTACAAACCAAACCAAACCAAACCTGAGAATCACAGCCAGAAAAGTAGTGGGCCCATCATGGAGAAGACTGTGTAATGGATGGACTGTGTAGGATGAATATGGGGTGTGGTGCTGAGGTAAGGTACGCTGCTTGTAGAATGTAGAGTAGGGGGGACAGTAAATGATCAGTGATAACTGGATACTGTGTAGAGAGAGCTTTTAGAAAACTTTGACTATAAACGAGAGCAGAGAAATAGGGTTATACATTACAAGGTTCTCAGTGATACAGTCATAAAATTATCCTTCCTTACCAATCTCAGTGAAATCAACCACCTAATATCAGAGAGTAGCAAGATACTCACATAGTGCTCAATAAATATGTGTTGAATGAATACATCCTTGAATGCCTGATAGCATTCCCTCTGGAAAACCATTCACAACTCGTGGCTTTACTATTTTTTTTTTTTATTGGAAATGATGGGCTATGAAATGCACTCTATTATACATAATGAATTATAATAAATATTTATATGGACCAAATGCATGTACCATATGATTAAACCTTTCTTGTCAAACCTCCTGTGGTATCAAATACCCAAGGCAAACTGTACACATAAACCACAGGTTTCAGGCAGATTCTGCATATAATAGTATTCTCTTTATGAGGCCTCGTGGGATAAATGTCTCTCTTTTCTCTGTACAAAGAAAATACTTATTTTATTGTACAGGCAATGGGAATTGCAAAACTGCTTGTAGTTTCCTCTTAACTTTGGGGAAAGGAAGCTTAGGACTAAGCTGTAGTCAACTTGTAACAACCAGAAACAGCAACGTCAGAGCATGATTTTGTCTATACATCTCTCCCTAGTTTCTTTTTTACTTACCTTTATTTTCTTGTCATTCCAATTTTCTTACTTGTTCTGAAAAATTTTGTTATATTCTATGGATTTTTGCAATATTTCCTAATTTTTTTTTTGCTATAACAGGGTATAAATAATAAAGAATACAGCAGCCTGTACAATTAGGAAGGATGCATCTGTGTGTTGCACTGCTTTATTCCAGAACATAGCGTTGGCTTCATTTCACTCCTGTAAATGGAACATTTGGCAACATGGCACGATTCAGACCTCAGAGTTTATTGCTAGAGATCATTTGATGGAGAGGCCGAAAGGGGTTTAGAGTTTAAAGGTTGACTTTGCATGTGTGTATGTGTGCAGGCTCACTCTCCCACCACACGTGTGCAATTGTTAAATGAGCTTCTCTTTCGGGGCGATGGGAGGTGTATTGTTTTAAGAAGCAAGAGACATTAAAGCAAATTTGGGGCCTCTCAGAATCAACAGCGTCTCAACAAGCTTTCAATTAGGGGGGACATCTGTTGGGAATACAGGGAAACTCTACCCAAAGTCAGTTGCTAATCGCATTCACCTGCCGGAGCAGTCAGCCCTATGCACTGGGAAAGGTTGCTTATTTCCTCTGCGCTCAATCACACTGCATTAAGTGGCCACCTGGGTAATGTGTTCGCGCACACCTGCTAACCTACACAGCCTAACAAAACGTACTGAAATCAAACTTCTAAAACAGACAGAAAGCAGATCCTCCCATGGCCCAGAAGGGGGAATAGAATGAGCAGAAAAGAAGAAAAGACCCAAGACTGGAAGTACATAATGAATTGTCAGGAAATCAGCATTAACCTTGGGACCAGTTGTTAACATGTTCCACTGTTTCTTAAACAGTGGGTTTAAGGGATTCTTATCCCTGAAAAAAATATTCAGGCTTTTCACTTTCAAAGCAACAGTATTTAATCTGAATCAGACCAAGTAACAGCCTGATCTGTGGAGATGAGATTAAGCAATATTGAACATACACGTAATTTTTTTGGTAATAGTTTTTACCTATTTTGGAAATGTATTGTAGACCTTCCTTTTCCAAATGTATAAAATGTACTTTTCCCAAAACATTCAGTTTTGGTTAATTAGATGCCAACTGTTGGGAAGGAATAGTGCATATCTCATATGTTTTAAAGGTATCAAGCAAAGGATAGTTTATAATACAATACTGTAAATCAAACTTTATTTGACGGATTGCATTACTATGGCCACTTGTACTGTCATTTTTCTGTCTAGTACAAGTCGTATTTATTGTTATTTTCTTTTGTCTAATCAGGACTGGTCTGTTGACAAGCCTCAGAACAACTAAGAAGTTCAACCCCAAACTATAGCACATCCTAAGAAGCATAAGGTTTATTTCTGCTGATTTACAAACATATAGATGCATGCAGTTACTTTCTATCACTTTATTCTGATCTTCTCTATAAAACTATAAAGCCAGGAAAGGATGAAAACAGTTGTCTAGGTACTGCAGATTAAGAAGAAATTTCAACCTGATTTACGAACTTTCTAAATTCTGTTGGTAAAACTCCATCTAATAATTATTTATTTCTGTAGTTTGCTCTGCTTATTTAGATATAAACTTGCTGTTTTCAAGTGTTCATTCTGGCAAACTGGCTTAATTAAACAGTCTAACTAATGAAGGCATTGTGTATACTGAGAATACTCTGTGTCATATAAAAACATTTTACTTTTCCCAACTTTTCCATGTATAGATGTTCATCTTATTCACATTTATAGTGTTTTATAATCACTAATGTATATGTGTATATACATATACCTATATGTACACACAATGTTTTATTATAAAACATAAAATATAAAATAAAATGTTATAGGGTTTAATAATCACTAATACATATATATGTATATAAAATGTTAACAAGACAATATATTCCCATATTTCAAATGTATTTGAAATGAGGATGAACACTGAAAATATCTGGCTTGGCCATATTTTTATAGTTGAATCAAAATGATTAATGACCAAACCTAACACTTTCCCTAGGCACTTATATGCAACTGATGCACTAAAATAAGAAAGAAGCTAAAACATGCTACAACAGAGCCTATAATTCCCAACAAGCTTCTCTGTTTTCTGACGGAGATAATCAGTAAGTAGGTCTCCAAGGCATCTATTAATCTCTGTCAATTTTGACTAAACGGAGGTTCTGATTGGCTGCTCAGGAATGGCCAGCTGCTAAAGGAAACTAGAGAACCTGTGACAACAAAATCCTTTTTTTCCTTCACTGAAATAACTACTAGTTAAAGGTACAAAACATCTTTAAATGAAAAGAGATGGGAGATAAATCTGAAGAAATAAAATGTGTAGATTCACCAGCTATGGTATTAGTTTGTGGGCACTAGGAACGCTTATTTATTGCTGCCTTTTAGAACAATGCAAAAGAAAACTGAAATAAGACAATTAATATATGTAATAAAACATCTCACATCACAATACATAGCCTCTTCTGGTGCACAGCAGCCTAGACTACGTTTACATATGTATGTTTCTGCTCAAATATCTGTATAATGTTGATCTTAGCAGACGGACTTTGAAAATGCCTGTATCTATGTTGAAAGCCAGGACAGAAATACCAGCTAAAAATAGTGTAATTTTGATTGTTGCTTTAATGTTTGTACTACAGCTAGTTGACAATGTTAATAACTTTCCACACCTGCCTATCTAGCTATCTAGGTACTAAGTTTTACATTCCACTTACCAAACATGTGCTTAAATTTCTTGCTAAATTTAGTACCAGAGAAGTAGGAACTTTGATTCTGGGAATAAATGTTGGAGGAGGAAATATTTGATCTTGATATTCAAATGATATAAATATTTCCCTCTGCCATTCATTCCATTCTTTGTCCATATCTCCCTCCTAAAAAAAGAACCGCTGAAGTCCCCTCCTCAGAGAATATACTCAGACAGCTTGGCTGAATGCACTTTTGGACTCCATTTTTCCAACCTCAGTTAATGGATACAAAGTGGGGCAATCGAATTGCTTCTCCCAGGTTTTTGGAATTTGAACACAGCAATCCCAGTCTGTCTCTGTGCTTAAACTGAAGAGATATTTGGGGCTATAATGTACACAGAGACAGGAAATATTTCCAGGGAGGTGTAGAGAGATTAGGATTAGAAAGCATATAGTCCCAGAATGAGAAAAAGATAGAGGGGTAAGAACCTGAGTTTGACCCAAAGTATTTCCACGCTTTGCAAAGCCCCTTGTATGGCCTGGCTGTACTTCCTGTACTCTTCTGTCTCAATATATTCTTGGATGTTTTCAAATTCCTTTTTTGCTTCTCCTTAAACTAATCAAGTGTGTTTGTGTTACCTGCATCCAAATGATCTATCCTATGACACTTGAGACATCTGAGATTAAAGGCAAGTATTTGTAGCTCTTTCTTTCTTTCTATCTATCTATCTATCGATCGATCTATATATCTGATATTGACAATGGTCATATCGCTGTGGATAAAAATTTCTTTCCTAGTCTTTGTTTAGTTTATGCGTATGATACACGTGAGGTTGTAACTTGCAGGTTGGAAAACTAATAGCAAAACCTCTTTTTATTGTGATAGAACAGACTAACCCTAGTCACTGTGTGTGTGTGTGTGTGTGAGTGCCATGGGGGTGGCAACATGTTCACTGAACAATTAGGAGGAGGAGTGACATGAGTCTTTCAGTAAATACTCAACCTGGAAGCTATTCTTTCCTGCTCGAACCTGAAGGTCTAAAAATTCTGCCACTAGCATCCCCGAGGCCATGCATTTGACACATTGGAAGAGAACTTTACAATCCCAAGTAGGGACGAAATTATGAAGTATAAAAGTAAAAGACATATACTTGACTCTACCCTGTGCAGTGATTCTCTCTGTGTGAAAGCTTGAACTTGCTCATATATATATATACACATACACACACACAAGACGATCCGCTGACTGCTGTGCATATCTACCCATCAGACTCACTCGAGGAACTATTTTAAAATATCCACTTCCAGTACCTCTTTCTGGACCTACTGAATCTGGACATATGGGTGTAGGGCTCATGAATCTGTTTCTTAAAAATATTTTCCCTTGACATTCTGATACAGTAAATCCAGCCTGGTCTTAGGAAGCCACTGTCTTATGAAATTAATATATGAGCTTTGGTAAACTAAACAGTCCAAAGTGAATTAGAATGGACAAGAGTGAGATGTGGATCTAACGTTAAACAAAGATGATGAGGCATAATCAGAACAACAAAAGGGAAATATGGCCAAGAACCAAGACAGATACAAACCTAGTCTCTCTTAACTATGGGGCAGTAACTGCTATACTAGTGAGAAGGAATTAGTACTTAACACCAGATTCATACTGTAAACTGGCAGATAATTCATATGCAATATACTATTTCCAATCCTCATGTTAATATGTGTCTAAAAGTATATGTTTTGTGCATTTTTTCTCAACTATTTCTTTTGTTTTTGCTTTGTTTTCTCTAAAGTCCATTGTTAGTACATCTTTTTTGTTATTGCTATAAAAATCTTTCTGAAACAAGTGGACCCAACTGATAATTTTTATCAATACTAAGACTTTCAGAAGGGATAGATTAATAAGCTCATTCCTGACACAATGGCCCCTGAATGAGAAATCTTTTTTGCTTTTATCTTACAAACATGCACACATCATATAAAACAAACCATTACTCTTTGCTCATATCACTTCCTATGAATAGGAGAATAGAAAGGTAATCAGGGAAGTTCTGACGTCTTTCACAAGTGTCAAAATAACATGCAATGTTCTAGATAGCTCTCATTTATCATCTTTGCCACACAACTGCAAGAAAACTGATTCAGAAGCCCAAGGCCTAATAGGAAGGGATGACAGCTGGGTTTAGAATGACCACTTCTGCATAGCTCTTTAACTCCTAGATGCTTTTTTTTTTCTTTCTTTTTTTGGCCACATCACACCGTGAGGCTTGTGGGATCTTAGTTCCCTGACCAGGGATTGAACCCTGGCCACAGCAGTGAAAGTGCTGAGTCCTAAACACTGGACTGCCAGGGTATTCCCCTAGATGATTTTTAAATTTAGAAATTGCTGCTAGCCATTTAAAATAAAAATGTGGTTAAACAACCTTAAATCTCTTTTAAACAATAACAAAGCATAGCCAAGTTCTCCTAATGTTGTCGATCTCTTTGGCAGACTGTTCATAAACACAGGGTACCTAATTGAGGAATAGTAAATGCCAGCACATGGGGCTCTACCTGCCAGATGGAGGTAACATGCCTCTAATGTAGTCAGTGACTCCTTCAAAACAATGCAATAGGTCATATGTGACTTTACATCTCACATTTTTGAGCGAGGCATTGTAAAATTTGGAAGATGCAGTCTGTGTTTGAATCCTCCAATTGTTTTAATGAAAAGAATTACTTAAACTGTATTATACCATTTACATAGCTAAAAGACTGAACTGTTTACAAGTCATTATCATTTACAAAAAGAAGAGGGTCATTTTCTAAATTTGGAACAATAGAAATATTTTAATTTTACTATTATATCTACTACTTGTCTTAATAAGGCATAGTCCCAGGGGCCTAAGATACTATTAAATTCAGCACTCTCTCATCACTCTTATGATTAAGTGCCTTCTCAGAAAGGACGTTCCTTAAGTAAGTCTACAGTACTATACAGGATTAACACTGGCAGACTACCAACAAAAAAATTTAATTATTTCACTAATGCAGAAAATGTTCTTGCTTTTTTTCCTAACAAGCAATGCTTCGATCATGTATTTATTAAACTCCTAATAGCTGCACAGCTCTCTGCTTGGTACAGGAGAAGTAGAAAACAAACAAACAAGCAAACGAACAACCAAAAAAAAACAAAAACAAAACAAAAATCAAAATCTAGTCCTTAATGGGACATAAAAAGAAACCATTTATTGAGTGTGTCAAGTTCCCTGCTAGGTGCTTTAGCACACCACATCATTTTGTGGAATTTAGAGTTTATCTAGGGAGGCAAATACATTCCTTTTAACAATCAGGGAATCGGACTTCCCTGGTGGTGCACTGGTTGGGAATCCACCTGCCAATGCAGGGGACATGGGTTCGAGCCCTGGTCCGGGAAGACCCCACATGCTGCAGAGCAACTAAGCCCAAGCACCACAGATACTGAGCCTGAGCTATAGAGCCTGCGAGCCACAACTACTGAGCCCACATGCCACAACTACTGAAGCCCGTGCTCCTAGAGCCCATGCTCTGCAACAAGAGAAGCCACTGCAATGAGAAGCCCGCACACTGCAACGAAGAGTAGCCCACACTTGCTGCAGCTAGAGAAAGCCTGCACGTAGCAATGAAGACCCAATACAGCCAAAAATAAATAAATGTAAAAGAAAGAAAAAAGAGTCTCTCTTTAAAAAAAAAAAAAAGAATCAAGGAATCAAAAGTGGTACTTGAATTTCACAGAACTTGTCAGCCCCTTTCTCTTGTCTTAGCTTTCATCACCTCAGCTCCCTAGACAGATGGGTCCATTGAGGGCTCTCCATTATTAGCAAACCCACCAGCTCCTCACATGTAACTGCAGAACTGATCTTGCCTGGGGAAGGGAATTTTAAATGATTCCTTGTACCATTCCACCTCATCATCCTCACCCTCATCAATTTCTGACCATCCAGAAGGGCTTGGCATGAGTCAGCCACACAGATTGAAATAGGGTGGAACATATATTCCTTGAAATGTTTCTCTGATTTTTTTTTTTTTTGAAATGTGATAGTACTTAGCATTCATGAAATTTCAAAAAGCTGGATAACCTGAATGGGCCTATGAAGCTATCTTTTATGATATAGTTGCCATTTGCTTACATTGTTGATGGTGATGGACATGAATGCTGCAACTGGCTAGGCTGTATGTGTTATATTCCCTAAATACTTTAAGAAGTCCTGGGAGTTCAGACAATAAAACTAAAGCAACTCTTCCTTCTCAGTATTCTATGAGCATTGGTACTCTCCCAGGTTTCTGTCCTTGTCTAACTCTCTTCTTAGACAGTCTTTACTCTGAGTAATTTCATTTGCCTGGCTCTGATTACTCCCTATGTGGTAATGCAGCCAAAGTCTTTACCTCCAGTGTGGAGCTTTTTCTTGAGACTCACACCCATATACACAACTACTTGATGGTCATCTCTCTACATAAAAGGGTGCTCTTGTCAGCAGGGTGGTGTAGATGTGAATGAGGAGATCGGGGAAGGTACATTCTCGTTTCCAAAATTTCTTACGTTAAAGAAATGCAAATATCAGAAGTCTAAAAAACTCAAAAGTGCATAAGTTCACCTTAATATCTGAAGCATAAGACATGGATATATTTGTCCTGACAGGGTTAAAAAAAAAAAAAAAAAAAAGATTAGAAAGCAAAGCAAAACAAAACAAAAACCTACCACTACCATGTTTAGGTAATCTGTGCTCTCCAAGGTAATTTTCACCTAATGAGGATATTTACCTCCACATGGATATCCACAAGGACCACAAATTCAACATGACATATATCCAGCCTAGGTCAATAGCTTGGATGTCATCCTCGACATTCCCTTTCCTTTACCTCACACCTCTGACACCAAGTCCTATTCCTCCCACCTCGGAAGATCGCTCATATCTCTTTCTTCTCCTTCAGCCTCACTGTTAGAGAACGACTGCCAAGTTTAAGCCCTCCTCAGTGTGTCGACTAGACTACTACAGCAATTTTCTAGCTAATCTCCTGCTTACAAGTTTGCCCCATTGAATCCGTGTTCTCTATTATAGCGAGAGTAATAATTCTGCCTCAAATATTTCAGTGACTCCCTCCTTTTCAAGCTCAAACCGAAATTACTTAGAGTGACATAAAACTTTAGGTCTTGCCCTGGAAAGGACTGATAGCTCTTCCTCTTGCCATACTTCCCCTCACAAGTTTAGTCATTCCCAAGCTTCTTGCAGGCTCCTTACCCTGATATGCCCTCTTTCATCACACTGCCTTTGCTGCGACTGCATCTTCTGACTGGAATGAATTTCCTTGTCCCTGCAGCTGAGGGTTCACCAAATCACCTTTGACACGTCTTTCAAAACTTATTTCGAATATCACCTCCTCTGGGAAGCCCTCCTCAACCAACACAATCTGGATTGGTTTCCCCATATACAACCTGTTAGAGTCTCTTATGCTTACCTCAATAAAAATAATAGTAATAGTAGTAATAATAGTCCAAATTAATAGTTATTGAGTGAATACTAGGTTCTAGGCACTGTAATAATCATTTTTAATAGTGTTCCTAATACTTTATAGAGAATGTCTCTCAACTTGATGATATCTCCCATGAGATGCTGAACTCTAAAGAGTAAGGTCCTATGTCTTACTGAATTATTTTTTTATTCTCAGAGCCTAACTCAGTTCACTGTTCATTGAATGGCTGAATGTCCTGAGCAGCTGTGACTATGTTCTTCATGGAAAATTCCCTGATTTTCTTTATTGGCAATAATCACTCCAGTGTCTGAATTCTACTTTGACAGGATTTGCCTTCCTTCATTGCTTATATTAAATATTTTCATGTATATAACTTGGCTGCCCTTCACACAGGCTATGCAGTTACTGAATGACCCCTTCTTTATCATCTTTTCTGACAATCTCTCTCAGCAGCTTCCAAAACCTTTGGAAATCAAGTTTTAATGACCATTCAAATCTTCTCTTTCTGGTATTTAAGAATTTTAAGTATTAACATTATCTAAGGTAGGAACATCATTTGGGCCCAGAAAAGAATGATGAATCAGTTTAGACACCTTTCTTTTAGAATATGGAATTTAAATGCTCAAAGAAAGCTATGAAATCATGTCACCCAATCACATCTCTCAATCAATGAATCTCTCTCTGAATCTCTGTTTTTAACAGAGGAGGAGACTGAGGTCCAGAGAGGTTGAATGATTTGTTCAAGATTATAGAGCAAGTTAGTAGCTACGTTTGGACCAGCTCTTAATAACACAGAAACAAGGCAAAATTGCAGTTTAACAATGTGAAGCAAGATTCCTCCCCTACACCTCCCTCCTAAGACGTACTTCAATATTGACTGGTCTTTTTCATGAAAGGGCTTGAGAGTAACACAGATAATCATTTATTCTGTTGTCATACCAAGTTTAAGCCTGTGTTCTGAATGATTTCAAAAGGATTAGCTGTAGGGTATATGAATATATTCTATCAGACACCAGAAACATGCCTTTCAGGTTCACAGCAAAAGAATGAGTTGAATCAGTCCTCTAATGCATGTGACTAATTTCCAGGGAGCTAATGGATACCTGATATAGTTATTCTAACCTATGTATTTAAAAAGTGAATACAAAGTATTTTAATGCTTCTAACTACAGGAATATTTGGCCCAGAGCCATAAACTGATATGCTACTTCTTAGTCTTTCAGCCAAGTCTATTTTTGTGCTTGATACATTGACATCAGAAAATTCCAGGGGGTTATAGGAAGATGAGAACTTTATAACTGGTAACATTTTGACCATCTGTAAGGAAAAAAAAAATTGTGAGGCAGGCTTACATCTTAACCTTCACTACCATTAATGTTCAAAAGCTTTAAAGACTTTAAAAATAGTAAATCAGAAACTTAGAATTCCTTGTGGCAAATGTTCTGCATCAGTGTTATAGGTGGTCATATTTAAGTCTTTGCGTTTCATTTCAAATAGATGAGGCAGGATTAAACTTTTATCATATAAATAAAGGACTGGTAAAGGAGGTGAAAGATAAGAGCCTAGAGCTTTAGAGGAAAAGCTTAAGAAAGGTCAATGATTTTGTCCCTCAAGCTTCCTTTGGTCCCAGTTACCATATAGACTCCTTTTCTCACCTCCAGATGTGCAAATGACTAATGGTGAACTGATGAGGGAGGAAGAGAAAACTGGCTTATAAATAAAATATTTGCTGATTGAGAAGACAGGGTAATATAGAAAACAAAAGGGAAAGGTCAGAAAGTTTGTTGGTGCCTAGGCTATTTACATAAAAATAACCTGTAATTAAGAGAAGCTCAATCCTCTAAATTGAGTTTCAACTTGAACAACCCAAATCAGTTCCTGCAGACACCAAGTTTAGCTGGTCCCTATCTTTAAAGTAAAATACTTTGGGGATTTAAAGTATTGGTAAATAACAGATTTTTAAAATACCATCCAAAGAGAAAGTCTGTCTGTTCTTTTTCTTCATGCCCTTACAGTCATACTGAGAGATCCCGAGGAACCTAAAGAATGAATGTTTCTTTCACGTGACCAGCTCTATCTTTATTGGAAGCCCTGGAGGAGAAGGCATCTGAAAGTCTACTGTTTGCTTCACTTGACAAAACCCTAGCACTGGGAAATTACATGAGACTTAATGTGGTATGAAATGAGAAGCTGGAAAAATATATTTTTCAAAAGCTGTTCTTAAGAACAGTATAATCAGTCTTACTCTGAGTAATTTAGTCTTCTTCTCATAATCACTCTTTTTCTTTCTTTCCAAAAGTGGGTAAACAACTGCCCTTTAGGGTTACATCACCAATTTGAATAATGATGTACAATCCCTGTGTCTCCAAATATTGCTGGAAGCCTCAATCTATGATGTGAATCTTGAAACATTTTTTTTCTCAGAGCTTTGACACAGCTCTGGTGGGGGCCAGCCTGTTGGCTACATGGCTTGACATTCACTCCGTCAACTCCTAGAGAGGTGTTTGTTATTCTCTCTGCTTCTGACACATTGTCTTGGATGACAGAAGGCTTCTTCAAATCAATTGATGGAAAGTTGAGGGAAATAGAACTTCCATATAATTTCTGAACTATCCAGTCCTTGTTGTGTAAGACAAGCAATTTGGTGTTCAGCATATGTGGCGATTATACTTGGCTTAGTTTTCAGTAGTTCATTACTAAGACAGTCTTGCTCTGAGAAACTAGAAAGTTCAACTGACTATTCACATGGAATAGAAATAATCACCAAGGGATAGGAACAGAAGTATTAAGCTTTATTTACCTGTGGTAAAATATTCATAATCATATGATAACATTGGGTTAATTTCATGGGTCAGTTCTAATACTGACTGATTCAATTTCTTTATTAGACCTCAGCTAAAATCAATTTATTGCTAGATATCCAAAGGATAAGGATTTATGCTAAACATGGACAATTAAAACTGATTTCTTGAACAGAATGTCCTTTGGTATCTGCATTAATCTAAGGGAATGAAAAATAAATAATAACAATGGTACTGAGCAATTTAGATATTACTTACTAATCTATTTTTATCAACTCATCTAGTGAGAGGAACACATTTATTTGGTTTATTTATTTTGGTAACAGGTAAGAAATAAAATACTTGGATAGATATTACATACATTACCACTTTCCAATAACATATATTCCTCCTAATACTAGAGAGTAGAGATGGTGGTCATCATAATTTATGCACCACCTGAGAAAAATGTCAAATAGCTATATTGTATTGAATAATGTCTTAAAAAGTCCCCAAACAATTTGAAACAGATACTGTAACATTACTATTATCACCTTATAACATTACAGTAGATATGACAGTCATGAACAGTCAAGAATATAAGAACATATATGGAATTTGCATATAGTCACATGTAAAGGAATGTTTAATTTCAAGCAAGTTCCCACCAAATTCCCTTTCTTATAAAGCCACATTTTCAGAATCACAGTTTAAATATGATGAACATAGCAGAGATTAGGTTTTCAAGTTACCTATCATCTGCATCCACTCATGTCCTAGTTTATCCAGAAAGAAAATACTCGGGTGACTGTTATGAGCCAGTTCCAATGTTTTTCTCTGTGACTCTCCATCCTCATCTTCGTGTACCCAATGCAGTGTTTTAGCAGCATTAGTCCTTCAGAGAGGCCCTGTTCCTCTCAGCTCTACAGCTTTACATGTGCTGCTTGAAATGTCCTTCTCTAACCTTGACTCCTCATCCTTGCTAATCACTCAAGACTTAAAGTAACAATATATAAATGTTTGAACTTTGGGCTTTCCTCCTTCTTTCCTCCGAAGATTACAATTAAATAACTGTGTTTTGGTTTTGTTCTGTTTTGGTTTGGTTTTTGGTTTTCTTTCTACCCATTGACTTAGAACATTTGGAGAAGAGACTTGAAGGACCAAAAATCTCATGGCTATATTATTGTAATCTATTCTCTGATTCAAATGATAAGACTTAAATAATGTATTTTCCACTGAAAATTAGGTCAATATACAACCTCTTTTCATTTATTCATTCATTTCCAAGCTTCCCATTATGTGCCAATTTCTGTGATGATCATGGGGAACAAATAAAGCCTAGTCTTATTAGAATAGACTTAGTTTTATACAGTCCTCAAGAAGTTTACAGTTTAGAGGGGGAGGCAGACAAGTGAATGATTTTAGTAATATGTCATATTGCAAAAGGGACTACAGGGAGAGGTTTTGTAAGAATTAACAAAAGTCCAGGGTAATCAACTTGTTAATGGTAAGACACTGTGGAGTATATGAATGAGAGAGTAAAGGTTCAGATCTAGAGGAGTTGTAATTGATTGAATTTTGGAGGTGAGAAAGAGAGAGAGCAGGGGGAGGGAGACAGGACAGAGAAACTAATTAAAAACACAGCTAGGATTGCTGAGTTGGGTGAAAGCACCATTCACTAAGACGTGTAATATAGGAGTTGCAACATATATTATAATCACATAATAGATATAGAAATCAAGCAGCCCATATCTATACCATTTATCCCAATATCAAAGAATCTGCCCTGTTAGTTCATAAGTTTCCTTGAACTTGTCAGGATATATGTCTTGATTTATGTTTTAGGAATATATTTACCATAATATTTAGTATAGCACATACACCATTTAGTTACACACTGCCTCATAATTTTGAGTTGGTAAAATGCTACTGTTTCATCTTAGAGCATAAAAGTGAAGGACAGAGAACATGGCTGCTAGCATGACCTTTCTTAGGCAACAAATTCTCTCAGTACAAAGAATCTACTATGAGTCTAAAAAAAATTTAAAAAAAAATCAGGACCATTACTCTGAAGATGAAAATCTCTCCCTGAGACACTGTCTTTATGGACAAATTTTCTACAAAGCAAATTTGAGCTAAGCTTGCCCTAAGCTTTCAGTAAAGACATTAGCTTAGTTACTGTATTAATTAAGACAAGTTCTAATGCCCTCTTCCCTTTATTGCTATATGAGAATTACACATTCATCATTTGTCCAGCACCATTCTATTACACAGACTCTGTCCATCTGAGGTTGCTGGTGTTCATAGTTCTGCCCTAAAATTACTGAAGTATGTTAAGGATTTCTGACCATTGGGTGCTTTATTTATTTTCTGGAGTATGTAATTGAATTTTGAAGGCACATTATGTGATTAAGGATTTAGATACTGCAAAGTCTTTCAGAATCTCTTAATGGGTATAATAATGTCATTACTATTCATGCTGATGATTTATCTTTTATTGCCACTGCAACTCTTGCTCATCCCCCCACAGAATGGAGTTACTTTCCCTTACTGCTACTGATATTTATTTGAACAGGCCATTTATGTTCTGTGTTCTGCATTGCTTGTAAGGAAGAAAATATTTAGAAATGTTAGTAAAGGCTCTGGAATCACTCCAAAGGTTTTTGCATTGAGATGCGGCATAAGTATATCAAGCAGATAGGCAGGAGACAATCAGGCAGATGCATACTCTTCATTTCGAAAGATAAGAAATTCTGTAATATTTAACAGGGCTCTATCATTTACTTTGAGCAAGAAATATTTTTTCCTCCATCAAGAACTATGGAAATACAATTTATAGAATTGAAGGAGATATTATACATATATATTAGCTCTTCAACTACATATTAGTTCTTCGTCTATATATCTATGTGTGTGTTATGTTATGTACATAATAACACATAGACATACACACATACCTGTTTATTCCCAAATGTCTGTACTGCAAATCTTTCCAAATCTAATTAAAAGGCAATCTGAAAAATTATCTCTCTTTCCTATTGTAAAGAATTGTGGAATAGCTAGGAATATTTTCATCTTTCATTTTTAAAATGATCAACCATTTGAACAGGTTAAATAGAAACTAAAACAAATCAACTTGATAAATACTGGCAATATAATCACTGAGGGCCGCTTAGTGGTGTACCCAGCGATAGTCTTCCCAAACTATTCTTTCATTCTTCATTTTTTATAGGTGTTTTCTTAAGAAAAATTGTGAAGTTTTTCTTAAAAAATGCAAATCGACATGTATGTCTTTAGGTCTCCTTTATAGAGTAACAAAAAATAAAATTAGAATAGGCTAAAATGTTAGGGTCTAAAACTTAGATCAATTATGTATAACATTTAACTAATTCCAAACAAACTTTCCAAAAGAAAAAAGCAAGTTGGATTCTTGTAAAACCAAAGGTTTTGAGACTGTAAAATCCCCTGTATCTCAGTCTCAGTCCGTTAAGAGCTGGGGCTCCAACCTCAGGCCTATATGGTTTAGTCCCTGATACCTTGCTTTGAACCTGCTAGTTTCTTTTTCCCAAGATTAAATTTTACCCCTCGTATGCTCAGTCACTGACTAAGGCTCTTTGCAGATCTCTTAAAGAGGTTATACCTAATACTTCAGTCTCTCACCCAAGTTGGGAACTTCACCAATAGTCTCCACTAGGAACTTCTTGATGCAGTGGCTGACCTCCTGGTTGGAGACCTTCTCCATCTTTCTCTTGCCAATACTTTTCTGGAATAAACTTGACCTCAATATCCCTTTTGGCACTGTGCCTTATACAGACTCTGTTGTCTCTTCTCAAAACTACCATTGCAAACTAATGACAATAATAGTAACGATGACGATAATCCCCATCAGACATTATCCTATCTTAGTGACTGACATTACTGCCTCGATTTAACATTCCTTGGGCCCCATTTATACTTATTATAAGACTTAGTTCCAAGCAAGAAAACAAAAAGAATGCTTATAGACTGAAGGTATGGCTTCCAACTTGAAGATTTAGCCCTTGTCTTGGCACAGCAAGGCTCACTCATCAGGAACTACCAATCAACCCATCTCAAGATGTCATTTGTAGAACTTTATTTGGTCCTTCCACCAGGCCAGGCTGCACATGACCTTTAGGCTCCCTTTGTTTATAAACACCTCTATTATACTAAAATAAAATTAAAATGTAAAATGAAATAAAAGAGTGGTGCAAGTGCTTCTAGAGTACAAACAAAAGTATACATATATGTGATATATATGTATATTTAATTATATGCATAGATGTGTGTATATATAATTATATGTCTATATATATACATATATATAATTTTTAAAATATTTCTTAATAGAAGAAATCTGTATTTGAGTCCCAGCTCTGCTAATTCTAGTTATAAACCTTGGGTAACTAGCTTAACCTCACTTACTTTAGTTTCCTTTTTTACAAAATAAGGAAGATGATTCCTTAGAGTACTGTTGTGAGTAGGGAGTGTAAACTTGAAGGTGTAAATTCAAAGTACTATACTAGTGAAAAGTAGTCACATTATATTTGGCAAGGCAAATAAAGTTAACACAATTTTGATAGAAAGCTACTTGTCTGGGAGTTAAGGTGGTTGAAATAAATTGGAGAAGAACCCCAGTCAAAATAGGACTTTCTTAAAGGGCTTTAATTAACTGGTCAATATGTAGCAGATAATAAAGGTCTTAATTTAACCTGCTGGCATCATTTTGATGAATGGCTGAAATTAGAGTCTGAGGTCCGCTTTCCCCATTGCTAGTGATTATTTTAACAATATATTATCTCTGCAAGTGTTTGGTTTTAAGCTCTTTTATAACACTGGTTAAAACAGGTACAAGGTGCCCCTTTTGCCCCACCCCCCCTCCTGGTTACGTAATTAGGCGTTACTGTTTCACCTGATGGGTGACATGGACATTAAAATTTGATATGGCGCACAGTGGAGAGGACTAAGCAGCCTCCATCAGCAGCCTGGGCTTGCTGTCAGTGACGAGATCAAACACATTACAGAACGCGACAAGGAACAAATCCTTCTCAGAAATTAAAATAACAGCAGTTACAGATTAACACTGAGGGAAGGCAAGGGAAGGCAGTAGAATTCCATCGCTGTTATTAAAAGACCTCCAATTTAATTAAATATAACAACTACACACAGTCAAAAAAATGGAACTCAATGGGCCTGAGTGATTGTGATTTCCTTCTTTTTTCAGAATAATTAATTTCAGCTTTATTGAGGTATAATTGACAAACACAATTGTAAGATATTTAAAGCGTACATCATGGTGACCTGCCACACATATAAACGCATTGTGAAGGGATTCCCCCATCTGATTAATTAACACACCTATTACCTCACATGTCTATCCCTGCCTTTTAAAAAAACGACAACATCTAAGTTCCACCCTTCCAGCAACCCTCAACCGTACAGCACAGTGTTATCACCACAGCCACCATGCTTTGCACCAGATCCTCAGACCTTATCCATCCTATAGCTGAAAGGTTGTACACTTTCACCTACATCTCCCCATTTCCACCAGCCGGCAGCTTTCTCTAGTTGTGGCGAGCAGGGACTACGGTACCCTTCATCGCCGTACACAGGCTTCTCGTTGCGGTGGCTTCTCTTGTTGCAGAGCACGGGCTCTAGGCGCACGGGTTTCAGTAGTTGCTGCGAATGGGCCCGGTAGTTGTGGTGCACGGGCTTAGTTGCTCCACGGCATGTGGAATCTTCCCGGATCAGGGCTCGAACCCACGTCCCCCTGCATTGGCAGGCAGATTCTTAACCCCTGTGCCACCAGGGAAGTCCTGTTTTATTTATTTTTTTAAATAACTATAATACAATCTGAGTCTTGGGTTTAGTTGTAAGAAAAGTAACCAAGATGACCTTTATCCTGTTCAATGTTCAAGGACACTCACACTGCCCCAGCATAGGAAAAATAAAAATATCTTTATAGGGTCCAGATAAACTTCAGAGGTCTGTGCTTTCGTTTCGTTTGTGTTGGGTGGGTAGGTGGTACAATATTTCACCTTATAATTAATTTTCAGTTAGTTTTATGAACATATTCTGCATTCTTTCCACAAATCTAAGAATAGAGTGCTGTGGCAGAACGTATCAGATGTATCTTTGGCAAAAAATAATAATAATAGTAACAACAAAACCAACTTCTATTTATGAAACAATTACGATATGTCAGTCACTGTTTTAAGTCTTTTGCTTCTATTGAATCGTCTGATCCTTACAACTACCTATGAGTTGGTATTATTATTATTACCATTGGGCCAAGGTTCAGTGTGTTGTCCAAGATCATGCACGAGGAGGTTACGTCCAGACAGCACACCCGGAGAGTCTGGGCTCTTAAGCACCCTGTCAATGCATCTTCAACAGTCTGACTGATGATAACTGGTGTCCACTTTTTTTTCTTTTTTTTTGCTTTTAGATAAAATACAATAACGTAGCTCTTATTTGATTTTAACAGTGGGACATTTTTGGATTTACTTTATAGAACATCTCTGCGGTAGCACAAAAACAAGTTATAAAGTATGATATATCTTATGAATAGGACCCAGAATTTGTGCAGCTTTCACAATTCCTGCTAGATTAGATGCTCCCTGCTTACAGAATGCGTGACTCAAGGAACAAAAAGGATAGGTAAAGCTACACTTCTGGGATTTTTTGGGAACATAATAGATGACACGATAGATGCAACTCAGGCCACAGAAAATATGGCGGGACAAGGGCTTCCGGGTTTTTGTTTGTTTGTTTTTTTTCCAGTTTGAGCCTTATTGGTAAGAACAGTTGTAAGAATAGTGTATTAAGACTTGTTTCCACCCTGGAGAGCAGTTAAATGGCAGATAAAACATGTTAAGAGTGGTAAAAGTAATTTATGATATTAAATGTTGCATTATTATTTTTAAGACTATACTTCATCTAGAAACCACTTTATTTAAATGAAGACATTATCATCTCTACCCCTTGGTTCACGGCTTCATCTGCATGAAGAGCCTTAGTAGGAAAAACAGTAAAAATGAAGTCGAATTAGTCATAAATAATAAGCCCTTCCATTTATATAACACCTTTGAAAAGATCCCTAAACAGTTACTAACTTTTAAAAGCAAAACATCCTGCTAATGTGATGTTTTAAAAGATTTTAAAAGCAAAACATCCTGCTAATGTGATGTTGAGGTTACAAATTTAAACACATGAAGGGCAGCAAATGAAAGAGTTATGGTTCTCATTATAACATTATCTCACCCACAGAAGCATGCTTTATTTTTTTTTCCCTTAAAAGTCTTTATTTAAGAGTTCAACTGCTACTGAAAATATTATGTCTTTCTAAATATTTATCATGACAAAATGTAAACATCGTGGCACTGTTGTCCTCCATGTGTTGCTATTTGAACTACAGCATAAAGTTGGTGCAATCTGAATTTTGATTTTGCCTGGAATTGTAAACTAAATGAAAATACTGATCCAGAAGTGAATTTTTATCCACTCGCCTTGCTTGCTTCAATGTGTCCATTCCCTGAGTTCAAGGACAAATGGAGGCACAGAAGGGAGGGCAGTACAGGAACTGATACTTATTGCTGGCCTCGCATATTTGAGACACTGTTAGGTACTTTGAAAATGTTAACTTGTCAACCCTTACAACAATTCTAAAACCAGATGTTAGTAAATTTATTTACACATGAGACTAAGGTGGTACAGAGAGATTAAGTGACTTGGCCAAGGTGAAACTAGTAACGAAATCTAAACTTGTGAGTTTCTGATGTCGTTCCCACTTTTCTCGCTAGATACGGTGGGGGAAGGAACCCACAAACATCTCTGCTGACTACCTGCCATTTCCTCAAACCAGGTTTTAATTTAGAGGTTATGCATGTTTAGGAGATTGGCAATAGAGAAAAAGCCAGGACAAAATTTTAAGCTCAAAGTTAAAAGTTCTCCAGTATATTCCTCACAAAAGACATCCAACATTTTAATTTAGGAACATATGGAGATGTGTATGTGAGTCCAGTTGAGGAGAAAGCTGTGGGGCAAGACCATCTGCTTAGATGCACCAATTCAGTCACCTTCCGAAAAAAAATAAGGAGCGTGATGCAGTTTATCAAACAGGTTGTCACTGTACTGGGGGAGGAAGGTTTTCTCACATAATAGATAGAAACTCTACTTGTAATGGAAATATATTTCCAGATGTCATGAAATAATACACCATGATGTCACACATACAGGTATAAAACTCCACAGAATAGGGAGGGAGATGCAAGAGGGAAGAGATATGGGGATATATGTTTATGTATAACTGATTCACTTTGTTATAAAGCAGAAACTAACACACCACTGTAAAGCAATTATACTCCAATAAAGATGTTAAAAAAAAACCCCAAAAAACAAAACTCCATAGAATAGAGAAAGCATCCAATTTTTCCGATAAAAAGAACTCCCCAGGGTTTTATACACTCTTTTGAAGTCACTGAAACCTGAAATCATGTTCTTTCAGAGCTAGAAAGACTCTCAAAGCTATTCCTTTGCTACTCTGAACCTCTTAGAGATGTGAAAACTGAGGCCAGAGAGATTACTTGAGTTGTTTAAGCTAGTAAGCGCTCAGTCTAGGACCCAAGTTCACTTACTCTTATTCATATTTAAATTCCAGTTTCTGACCAGAGCAAATAGACTTTGGAAGGCAACTTCAGAGTTGCAGCTTGCTTTGTAGTAGAGCGTTATTTCAGAAAACTTTTGATAGTTGAATTCTATTTGGGATCGACTAGAAGCACTCATTATTTAAAGGATGAGTTTTGGAGTGGTTGTATGAAGCCATTCATTTAGGATAAAGGTGTGTGCGTGTGTGTGTGTCTGTGAGAGAGAGAGCGGGGGAGGGTGGAGAGAGAGAGGGAGAGAGAACAGAGAGACAGAGACAGAGAAAATGTTGCTAGATATAAACTACTTGAAACACTTCTCCATCATCCTGATTCACCACATTTCTCAAATTTTCTTTACACCTTTGGGTCATTCCTTCTTAATCACCTCTACTAGATCCTCTTTATCCAGTCCTCTAAACATAGGAGTGTGTCAGGGCTCAGTCTTCAATTTCTTTTCTTTCCTCCTTAACTCCTGGGTTATCTAATCAAACCCCAATGTCACCTGTAGGCTGTTAACTTCACACAACTTCTAGCACTGAACTTTCTACTATAATCTTGAATCATGTAGCTAACAATACTATGATAATTCTACTTTGTTATCTAGGAGCCATCTCAAATTTACATGTTCTCAACCGAATTCTTGATATCCCAGTTCCCATCTCCTATCTCTCTGTGTTTTTATTGCAGCACATAGTCCTGCTATTCACCCAGTTGCTCGGGCCAGAAACCTTGAAATCATCCTTGACTCTTCTCTTTCTTTCCCATTCCACATTCAGCCAATTAGGAAATCCTGTCTGACCTACTTTCACAATATATCCAGAATCTAACTTCTCAGCACTTTCACCATAACACCCAAGTCCAAGCCACCATCATCTCCTGTATGGACCACAGCAAGAGTCACCTAAATTATCTGCCTACTTTCCTTCTTACTTCCTTGTATTCTATGCTTTACACATTAGTAAAAGCTCTCCTTCTCCAAATCCTCAAATGGATTTTTATCATACTTGAAATTAATTCCAAAGTCCTTATCATGATGTACAATGATGCTTCCTTACTTCATTCACGCTTTCACTCAGATGAATGTGTGTGTGTGTGTGTGTGTTTGTGTGTGTGTGTGTGTGTGTGTGTGTGTGTGTGTGTATACCTCATTCCTCCTCCACTAAAATGTGAGCTTCATGAGGTCAGGGACTTCATTTGTTTAAATAGTTGTTGAAGAAACAGACTGATAGTGAATGTTTGTTCTATATATCAAATTTCATGGAACTTGCAACACATAACTAAAAATTTAGCACATTAATGTAAACAATTGTAATCAAAGTATTCCACTTTATTTGCACAATCCTATTCAAAGGTGCCCAGGACTCTTTTTCTTGAATTAACCATACAATAATTATTTTCCACCTTTACTCTTAAACCATACCAAGTAAACATAAATACAAGTATTGGGCTGATATTGAACACATGCATACATGCACATTCACACACAGTCTCAAACCAAAAAGTATGGGTAAATGAAGTTTTCTTTGCTACAAAGTGGCTTCAGAATAACTAAATGGTGATTACGGGGATTCTATATTCCAGGTAGCTGCAAATAAAATAATTCAACAGATCACAGGTAAGCAATTAAGCTGTTTAAGGGCAGAGGGGATCTTCACAGAAAGGAAAGATGTTCTTCATTTGGTTCTGAAAGGTGTTGTAAAGAGAGATTTTCATAGAAGACTTAACTATACATAGAAGTGATTATATTGTGAAAAATGGAAAGCTTCGTGAAAGAAAGAAAAGGAACTAAGATAATTTTTAAAATTATATTTACCCACCTTGAATATGGCATCACCTGAAGTCCCAAGATTCACATAAGCAATAAGGATGTAAGCAAAATGGATGTAAGCTTCCATTCCAGAGCAACTTTTAGTGTATGCTAGGGTGGACTGACTGTACCACTAAGTTTGCAGGCTCAGAAATCTGTGGCTGCCTGGTGCTCTACCTTAGGGATTTTACCATATAGAGCAAGGAGTGATACTGCAGAATCAATATTTTTCCTGACACAGTGTAGGTTTTTGGTGTAGGAGATGTGCAGGGTGCTAGGAAAGCTCCTAACAGGGGTGACTAAGCAGTCTTCGGTGGTACACGTGTACAGATATGTGAGCTTCAGAAAGGTCCTTCCCAGAAGAATGGCCACTTAGACAGAGAAATGAAAAATGCCCAGCTAAGGGGTTCTAGTGGTGAAATCGGGCTGTGGAGAGAGCTGTTCTAATCAACAGGATGAGTTTTAAAACTAACACACCACAGTTGTCTCTCAGTATCCACAGGGGATTGGTTCCAGGACCCCCTCCACCCCCTAAGGATACCAGAATCCACAGATGCTCAAGTCCCATAAATAAAATACTGTAGTATTCACATATAACCTACGCATATTCTCCCAAATACTTTAAATCACCTCTAGATTACTTATAATATCTAACACAATGTAAATGCTATGTAAATAGCTGCTGGCACACACAAAATTCAAATTTTGCTTTTTGGAACTTTCTGGAATTTTTTTCGAGTATTTTTGATCCAAAGTTGGTTAAATCCACAGATGTGGAACCCATGGATTGGAAGGGCTGGCTGTACTAGTTAGTATGCAAAGAAGTCCTTGGTCCGAGTCTTAATTTTGTTGCTTTCTGTTTTCTTGAGCATTTGGTTAACTGCTTATGGTTTCTTCATTAGCTAAACAATGTGGATAAAAACAATGGCCTCAGGGGGCCACACTAAAAATTTAATTAAGGAAAAATAAGCAATATAAATAAATAAATAACATAAATAATCTATGTAAGAAATACAAGAACCCTACCAAAGTTGATTATTACTGCAGGTGCAAAATACAGACAACCACATTCTCAGCTTCATCTTCTGTAGTCTTGTGAAAAGCTTATGTTCACTCTGGGCTGTTATGCTTTAAAAAGGATGTTGAAAAATGTTTGAAAAATTAGGCAGCATCTAAGGAAAGAGCATACATTGATGAGGAGGACCCTTGATAAAAGGCTAAAGGAGTTTGCATTATTTTGTCTGGAAAAGAGATGGCTGAAGAAGGATATTATAACTCTCTTCAAAAATATGAAGGGCTATTATGAGGAAAATGTAGGCCAGCTGTTCCTGAGCTCCACTGAGGTCAGAATAAGAAAAAGTTGGCTGACTTTGTTTAAACATTTGAGAGAAAGCCTTGAAAGTAAAGGTTACTTATAGATTCCTGGAGATAGGAGCTAGGCTGTCTTCTTAACAGGAAATCTTGAGATACCATCTGCTTGGATGAATAGATGCTCAGAGGTACCACTTCAGGCTCTTGGACTCAATTATTCTAGTATCACAGTCACTGGACAATTGGTAAAGGACGGGGGGGTGGGGTGGGCTGGGGAAGGCGGGAGGCACTTATTTGGAAGACAATCACCTGCATAAATGCTCAGCTCTCAGGGAAATGGAAGTGCCTTTTTCTGAGTTCCCTCCAAGGTGTGCTTTTGACTGTAAACTTCCCTTGAGTTTTTAACAGAATGACGCTTCCTCTTAAGAGGCTACTTCTACTTTTCACTGTATTCCATAGAAGCTTATTTTCAAAACACAAGGCAAAAGAGCAAAAATCTTTAAAATTTTTCATCACATTTTGAAACATCCAAATTTAAAATCTAAAATATGTGTCTTTTAATTAAAAAAAGTCTTCACACACATCTAACTCCTGTGGCATATATAGTGCTAACTCGTTAAATCATCTCAAATGTAACTGTCCTTTGGCTGAAGAAAAAAAGAAACTCATCCCTTAGACCTACATATAGCATTCATTTGCATATCTATGCATATATACACACACCTTATTTTACATTAAATCTGTCTCTATACTATTTATATTTATACCCATTTGCTGAGTCCAAATATATTTGGCCATTTTTGAATTCTACCAAGTATTCTTCAGAAAGTATTCTTAAGAAGTTATACTCGGTAAGACTTTGCAACAAAGCTGAATTATGGTGGAAATCCTATACAACTACTCAATCTCTGCAATAGCAATAAATTACAATGTCAGAAACGTGAAGTGCTGACCTCCCAGTGTGAACAGAGTGGGGGTGGTGAGTGATGGGGATAAAGCTCTTGATTAGAAATGTTTTTCTTGAAGAGTAAAGCATTTGTGCAGGGAAACAGCCATGAATAAAGTCTGTCACATCCTGATGTTTATCCATGTAAAGCACAAGATGATTTCTCTTCAAGGGAAGAAAAAAAGAAAATAGTAAAATCTCACATTTCAGACTGATACTCAAAGTTATAAATGTTTAATGCATCTGATTACTACAATTTTAGTGGGGTTTTTTTCCCTGTAAACAAATGAAATAACCTTTTCTTTTAACAAAGAAGAAGCAGATGAACAATCCTGAAAGTGAAAAAGCATTTTGTAATTTTAGAATGTAGACGTGACTAGTGGGTTATGTGAAAATTTCTTTGAAAAATAACAGCACACTGCTTGAGTTGGATTGTATTTTTTAAAGTCAGGATCAAGGATTGGAGCTGTGTAACATGCTTCACAATAGCTGAACAGCTATCAAGCTCCTGAACTCCACCAACCATGACAGAAGCAGAACATTTCTTTCACTCTGTCCCTGCCTTCCTCCCTCTAAAAAATCCTCATAAAATATACCCTGAAATAAAGAGAGAACAGTTCCCAGAAACTGAACCCACCATCATCTTTCCCAGTGGTTCTTAACCCTTCACACAGCTTGCTTTTAAAAATTATCAATGCCCAGTTCTCACCCATGAAAAATTATTTAAATGAGGCTCATACAATAGTATTTTTAAAAACTCTGCATGTAATCCTAATATGAACTCTGCCTGTAATTCTAATATGAATCCAGGGCTGGGAGCAATGAATAGCCCATTGGCACCCACTTATATGTCTTCTTTATTAGCGGCTGTAAGAGTAACTCAATCATATAGGCTAACAATTTAAGCCCTAGTCATTGATTCCTTCTTGGTTCTCTCTGATCCTTCTCTTCCTCAATAATCTCTTTGTGACCTTTTTGACCATAGTCAAATCCTTTCCTTTATATAATAGAACTATGAAAATATTCTTTAATCTTGACTCTTTCCTGGCTGGGTCTTTTCATATACAGGGATCTTCTGGAGATGTAACTTTCATCATTTTATTCCCTATATATCGTTCCCAAATCTTGTGTGACTCCTTACTCCTTTAGAAAAACATTCAGATTTCTTAAATAGAGCATTCCAGGCCTTCTGTGATCTGGTCTAGATTTTATTTCTAAGTTGAGAGTGCATGATTCCATGGCAGGGATCCTCAATTCCTTCTAGCCTCCCTGTATTCAATATTTTCTGAACGCTTTACTCAACCCTACCTTTTTGAATTTTTCCTTCTGTTCTCTTCTTGAAATGCTGACTGTCTCTGCTTAGCCCAAATCAAACCCTGTCTACTGTACGTCCCAGCTCATGTATTCCTTCCTAAAGCATTTCTCGACCATGCAAGCAAACTCCCATCATTTCACTGTCTTTAGCCCTTATTTTGGGCACCATTCAGTTTGCTCAACTGTGATCCCAATGCTATTGATACAAGATGTGTACCTCATCTATAGCTCTGAGCACCTGGTGCAGTGCTTCACACATAGTAGGTACTCGGTACTCATTCGGTAAAGGGATATAAAATGATTAAATGGCACAGAGCTAACATGATCTCATATCTTAGTGGCTTAATGCTGACTATGCAAGTGCTGGGAAGTGCTGTCTGGATTCCAGTGCCAGAATTATATTTATGAGGACATATGGAGGACAAAACAGAAAGGAATGTTACAGTCCAAAAAAGAAAAAAAAAATGTTCTCAGAAAAAGAAGACCATTTTTAACCTTACAGTGCATTTAGATCCCCAGAAGATCATGTAAAAAAATGATGGAAAGTAAAACTTCAGCATGGAAGAACCATCAATTTTAAGCTCCTTAAAATGTAATGCTAAATGTTTCTTAAGTGAAACTTTAATATTTGTTTTAATTCAACATTCTGAGGGACCACTCAAGATCCTTCCATCCTTTTGGTGTTAAGTGTGTTCTTTTGAATATGAGAGAGGTGCTAGAATTTGCTATCACATACAACAAACTGGCTGACTTGGTTTGGGGACCCATGACACTTTATTCCCTTTTTTGTCCTGCTTATCATGTCTATCTTAAGTAAGAAAGCCATGGAGTCACAAATGTTCCCTGGACTTCTCCCTTACAAGGATAATTTCTACGTTTCTCCCAGAATGAATCTTGGTTTTGATATAACATTTGATTGAACTTTGATTTTTAGGCTTTTAAAAAAAAATATATCAGAGGGTGTGAGAGTAATATTGGTGCAATTTTGAGTGTATGATGGTAGTGGGCCATTTCTGTCATCTCTGGCTATTTAGAATCAGCAATATGATACTCCAGAAGAAGTCCCAGAAAACCAATCATGATAAACCCATTCTTCCCACATAAGAGATGGGAATGACTGACCCAGTAACGAGGGCGTAAGCCAATGATATTTTCCCAGTGAGAGAAAGAATAAGAAATAGGCACATAGCTGAATTAGAGCCAATAAAATACACAATGAACTGAGCCTAGTTATTTCAAGAAAAAAGTTCTGTTATTTTTATGAGAGATTTATAGAAGAGAAAGTCTCTCGTGCTCTGTTCCACTAGACATGGCTGAAGAAGCATACAGCCTTAATTCACTGAAACCACAACCCCCAACCACAAGGGAACAGGTCAGGAGATAATGCTAGTACCGTGGTCAGTGTCTGAGAGGTGAGGTGGATCAGCTTCCCCAAAAGCCCACTCTTGCTTCCAGTCTTCCTACTATGTGAGCCAATGAATTGGTTGGTTTAAGTTGGGTTTTCTATGATTTACAGTCCCAGGTCCCTTAAGTAATATGATGATTGTGGCAACTGAGACAGATCCTAAAGTAAGGGCATGCCTTATTCCAAATGCCCAACTGGCTCACTAAGCCAAGATGTATTTGCTTTAAATTATCTTGTTTTGATAATTGTTATACAACAATGGCTTTAGCACAGGCATGCCTTCAGTCATCAGTTTATCAACTATTCCTTGAGCACTGACTATGTGAAAGACACGGTGAAGGATTCCAGAAGATGGACATTGAACACGTACTGACAGGTGCTATGAGTGTTAGGAAGGCGAACATGATGCTAAGGAAACATATAATAGGGGAGCAAACCAATGGTGAGGGCTCAGAGAAGAAGTCCTTAGAAATTCACTTCTACCCCAAGATTGGACATAAGTAGAGGAGAGCTGGGGGAAGAGTGGAACAGAAGGAACAACACATCAAGTCTTGGACAAAAGAGAGAGTGTGGAAGAACCTGAAGAGCTCAAATGTAGAGAGTGAGAGAAGGAGAGTAGCACCAAGATATGGAAGGCCTTGAGAGTCATGGTAGACATTTTGTGCTTCATCCAAAGTCTTGAAGCATCACAAGTGCAAATGTCAGATATAAATGTCAGAAGATTAACAGTATTCTATCTATTTGCATTTCGTAGTTCTTTAAAAGAAAGTCTGTATTTATATGTATGAAGCTGGGAATTCATGTTAATAAAACAATCATATGAGTATATCCATGGGAAGGCAACTGTATTTCCTTTCAAATCCTTCACTAAGCCAGATGGATAAAGTTTCATGATCTTGAAAACTTTCAAGTGCTTTAGAATATTCAGAACAAATATTTGCCCCCAGGGCATGTAGATGAAGCCACTAAAGCATGCTCACTTTTATAAAGTTAACCAAATTAGAGTTTGGAGATGAAGCTTTACTCCAATAGTATTTATTGAGTACCTCATCTATCAAGTGTTGAGCGTACTTCATCACCTATTTTTTCCCAGTCATATTATGCACATGTTATGCTATACTGTATAATCGTTGTTCTTATAGAAATCTATAAATACTACAGGGTTAAAGACACCCTTCAGGAATTTGATTCCATTTAGTTAGAACTGCCTTGAAATTTACTAGCTGTGTCACAGTGGGCACGTGTTACATAACTTCTCTCAGCTTCAATTTCTTCTTTTGTAAAGTGAATATCATATTAGTTCTATGCCAGGACTTTGTTCTCAGGATCAAATGAGATAATATCTATTGAACACTATGCTTCGAACACAGCAGGCACTCAGAAATATCAGTAATTATGAGTAGTAGTCATTATTTTTAATCCATAAAACATGTAGGAATACCAATCCATACGGAGCAGCAGTGAAATGGAAAGGTCACTGGGCTGCCCTGCCGAGGAAGAGAAGGTGTATTTAGAAAGAGAACTGAGGCCGGCAACGAGGATGCATACCAGGAGACTGTGCTTTGGATAGGCAGCCGGATCAGTAAGAGCAATCCAGGCAAATGCTGTCATGTGTGCCCAGAAATCTGAAATCCAAGATTCAAATACAGTCGGAAGACAGAGAAAGATGACAAGTACTGAAAACAAGAGCGGAAGATCGAATATTGAAGGATTAGAGAAAGTATTCCAACTGGCCTAGCTACATTTTAAAGATCTGGTAGCCCTGAGGCAGTGACTCTTAGTCTGTGAGAGAATTAAATGCTTGAAATAGACTCTGGTTAACGTCTGAAGACTTGTTTTCTAGTTTAATCCTGACACTCATAAGCTATTGATTCTAAGCAAAAGACATATCATTTTTATAATTCACTTTCCTTATCAATAAAATGGGGGTAATTATAGCTGGTTTGCCTACCACACAGCCTTGTTGCGTTGTTTAAATGAGGTAATGGATAAGAAAGTACTTGGAAAATTTTAAAGAACTATATCAAATCACAAATAAATCCATTTAACAATATTTATTGAATCTTTATCCTGTTCCTGGGGTTGCAGTACAAAGATGAAAAGAAATATTCTACTGCTTTAAGGCATTCACTGTGTCAAATATCAGTAATCAGCTATGCTATATACTATATAATATAATGAAATACCAGCTTTCATAGAGACATGCATAAGGACCCAATGTGTAAGGAACATCCAGGTCTGCCTAGGAAAACTTAGGGAAGAGCTCACAGAGGAGACAGAACATGAGCTCATATTTGATAGATGACTGGGAGCTTTCCAGGTGGATGGGGGAGGGAAAGAGGTTCCCAGAAGAAAGGGCAGAATGTACACAAAGCATAAAGGTATCTCCGGGGATTGAATTAGAAACAAAAGTTGCAAATAAATGAAGCCCAAGGCTACTTGAGGTTCCACCTTTTTTTCCAGTGTTATCGCGGTCATTTCAGTTGCAGAGTATGGGAAATGACTGACCTTGACCCTGAAATATCCCTCCTATTTGGCCAAGTTCTGTAATCCACCCAACTAGGTCAGAATTAGCCTTGCACCTGCAAATATCACTGTCTCTAGGAGCCAGTGAGCACAGTCTCTTCTCTGATCTTCCCAAAGCACAACTTCTACATTCATCGAGGCAGCCCTTCCTGCGTCAGGTTGAGGATATTAACTGAGCATCCCATGTGGCTGTTTGCATCATTTCAGCCCCATGGCTGAACAGAAGGTTTCAGTTTCCACTGTCTGCTAGGCTACTTAACCCTTCTAAGAAGAAACATTCAGATGAAGAAATCCAACTGTTATTATAATTTTGTAGATGTAAGACATCTGCATATGACTTCATGGCATCTGGCACTGTTTGAAACATACAGAATCCAGGGCTGCAATTTCATTTTTTCTAAGTATATCATGTGACAGTTTAGAAAACATTCGCTTACCATGACAGCACAAACCTCAGCTTCCAAACAATGTGAAATACGTAAAATTACATATTCTGCAGAAATAATTATACAAGAATGTATATAAAATATATTGTGTAAGGAAAAGTCTAGTCAAAGAAATGTCCCTTTATGCGATTTTAGATCTTATCCCCTTTACATAAAGATTGGTTTTTTTTTTTTTTTTAAAGATTGGTTTTTATAAAATACCTTTTACATTGGAGAACGTTAAAGGAGATATTTCTTATATCTCATTCATTAAATAAACTTTTTTTGAACACCTGTTGTGCTAACCATTCTGCTGGACAATGGGAATAAAGAGAAGAAAGGAAGCAAGAGATAAGTGAACGAATGACTACTTGGTGAGAACAAGTCAGGTATCTGCACAGATATCATATTCTCTGGGGAATTCTTGATAAAGTGGGCATTCTGTGTGCTCTGTCCTTCAAAATCTCACAATCAGGTAAGGTGGATGATTCAGAGAAACTAATAAGTGCCATGTTGGGACTTTCCCACCAAAACATGCAGGAGAGTTTGTCTCTTTCCACATAGGTTGCTAAGGTGGAAAGAGTACTCTGAATGTAGTTTCAACAGTCATCTTCCTCAACACAATGACCACAGCCAAGACTTGGGGGAGGGAGTGAAAAACGATAAAGGGGGAGGAAGAGAGGGAGGACAAGAAAGAAGAGAGGGAACTAGAGAGAAACCTTAGTACATTATTTGAGATTTGTTTCAAGTGTGCCTATAGCCTTGTTTCTTAGAATTGACTTCTAATTTAATTAGAAATGAATTAGAAGTTTGTTTATTTAATTGATATCTGAATATGAGGTGTTTCAAGTGTCAGATCTTAAACTATCAAATTATCTCAGTTGAGGAGGGGAGGAGACAAGAAGTCATCTCTCCTTTATAAGGAATTTGGTTATGCTATAGCAAAGAAACTAGTTAATCTATACTTACTACATTTCAGGACTCAGGCTACCAAACGCAGAGCTTTGAAAAACTGGTACAAGCATTATTCAAAAAGTGTGTGGTATCATCATCCAGTAATGTCAAGGAGACATGTATCTTCTGTGAACCAGCAACTCATCTCTTAGGAACCCATAATATATATGCACATCAGAACATATGCACAAAAGATTTCCTAGCAGCACTGTTTGCAATAGTTCCAAGCTAGAAACAACAGCTATCTACCAAGAGTAAAATGTATACACAAATAAACAATGGAATACTATACATCAATAGCAATAAATGTACTATAATTACATTTGAGAGCATGGCATAATTTTACTATCATAATGTTGAATGACAGATCTAGACACAAGAAATGTATAAAATATAATTCCATTCATTTACAGTTTAAAAAAGCAAGACCAAAAGATGTTATTTGCACATATTGGTAAAACAATAAAGAAAAGCAAGGGAATGATTATCAGAAAAGCTAGGATATAGTTACTTCTAAGAGGGCTTGAGTGGTCTGAGACCAGGAAGTAACACACTGAAGGCACTGGTGTTAATAATGTTTTACATTTTGATCTCGGTGTTCACTTCATAGTTATTCATAGAATTATGTTTACGCATGTTTTATGAACTTTTTGGTATGCATGTTATGTTTCAGAGTAAAATAATGTACTATGACCAAATGGATTTAGTTCACGATTGCGAGAAAGATTCAATCTAGAAAATCTATCATGATAATTTATCACAAAAATTGATTACAAGAAAAAAATCATGTATTATCTCAATAGGTATGTTCATAGGGTTCTCTAGATTTTAGCAGTCATATGTGATTAAAAAAAAAAAACACCTATCAAAGTAGGAAACTTGATAAAAGTTATATAACAAAATCTAAAGTAAAGGTTACACTCAGTGGGGAAACCTTAGATACTTTCCCCCTTCACAAAGCAGAAAGACAACCATATTCATTATCATCACAACTGCTTGGAGTTGTGATGGAGACCTGGAGGTCTTTGCTAACTCTATAAGGAAAACAAAATAACTAAAAGATTGGGAAAAAAATGAAAGAAAGGAGATAAAGTTGTCATTACTAGTGGATGATATGAACATCTACCAAAAAAAGTCAGCAGGATTAAATTCAGAGCGTTGTTTTTGTCTTATTGTTGGATACAAGATTGACCTTCAAAAACCAATAGCATTTTTTCACATCAAAATTATCCAAAGTGAAAATGTAATTTCAATAGTAAAAATTACACAGTATCTATGGGTTTTAACTTAACAACTTAAATCTTAGCCCAAGATTTCAATAGAGAAATATTATTTTCTCTAATAAAGAACATAAAAGATTTGAAAACAAAAACATTCTGTGCTCTTATTTATAATTACTAAATAATAAAATGTTTAATTCCCTGCAAATTAATAGATAAATTCAATGTAATCAAAAGCAAATTTTCATCTGGATGATTGTCAGAATTCAGTACAATCATTCTAAAATTGATATGGAAGAAAAAGACAAACAAATAACTGGTTTTCCTCTGAAAAGGAAGAGCAAAAGTAGATATTTGTTCTGTCAGATAATAAGATAAAAGCTCTGGCAATAAAACCAGTATGGCTTTGGTTCAGGAACATCCAAATGAAACAATGAAGCAAAATAACAAGCTTACTAACAGATCTTTGAATATCTGGAGAGTCAGTATCTGACAACCTGCTATCAAAAATTAATAGGACATGAATGAATGTTCTAGCATATGGTATTAAGAAAAAATGATTTACAATATGTAGAAAAATAAAACTGGATCCCTACTGAAAAATATATACAAGAACATTTGTCAGAATAGTTAATATACATGCAGTACTTAGTATATACTAAGATGGACACTTTTTTAAAGCGTTTTTAATATATTAGCTTATTCAACTCTTACAACAATCTTACGAGTTCATTAGTATTACTACCCTCATTTTATATACCCCATTTGTATAGAAGTTAAGTTGTCAAAATTCACCCAGTTAGTAAGTGCAAGAGCCAAGATGGTGAATTCAAATAGTATGGATTACAATAACCTTGGTCTTAATTACTACACTATAAAGGTAAAACCATAAATGTAAGAAAAAATCTTTGTGATCTAGATATGAGGAAAGACATCTTTAAAAAAAGCCAAAAACATTAAAACAAAGAGATAATGAATTTTATAAAATAAAAATTAAAGATTTGTATTTGCTGAAGACTGATTGGAAAAAGTTCACAATCAGATGGCAAATTGGGAGAGAAAATTTAATTTGCAATGTCTAAACCAGACAAGATTTATAGCTATATTAACAAGCAGCTCTTGCTAATCAACAAGAAAAAGAGAGCAACTCAACTGAAAAACAAGCAAAGGATAAAGAACATTCTACAAGTGAAAGGAAACCCCCCTGGAAAAAAGCCTGGCAATGAACAAAATGATGCCCAGATTCATGTAGTTAGAGAAATGGAAATTAAAACACTGACATCAATTTTTACTTATCGCACAGAAAAAAAATTTAGAAGGCTGAATCATGCCAAGTGTTGGCAGTGATACAAGAACCCTCATTAAATTCCTGTGGATGTTATATACTGAGACAGACATTCTGGAGAACAATCCGGCAGCACGTTGGTAAATTCAGAATATGCACAGACTATGATCCAGCAATGCCACTCAAATACAAAAGGATTCATATACATGGAAGTTCATCAGTAGGTTGCTTGTGTTAGTGAAGAGTTAGAGTTTATCCAGGTGGATGTGCTAGTTTCATACAACAGATAGATGCAACAGACAATGGACATACAGCAATATGGATGAAATTTTAAATCAGTGCTGAGCAAAAATAGCAAGAAACATACTGAGTTCTTATATATTTTACAAGAATGTGCACAAATGAAACACATTAGAAGAACTGTCTGTGGGTGGATGGACAGAAATGGGAATGGGGGATGGAGGTAAAAGGGAATGAATAAATTAATAAACGGATGAATAAAATCAAGCAGTGATGATAGTATGCCATTTGATGGAGAAATCTGATGAAGTCCTACTTCTGTCCTTGAGGTTCATGGAAAGGAGAAAAAAGAAATAACAAAGCAAAACCAACACACACCTGGACTTTATGGAGAATGCATTCTAAGGAAGGAGATAGATATCAAACTAATTACAACACTGCTTTTTAAATTACTATTTTGATAACTGCTATCAGAGATGAAAGCATAAGGTGTTACAAGAGCATAGTAAGGTATAAGAGAAAATTAGTATATATCAGTTATGCAGAAGACATTAGATGAATGTTTATGAGATATAAGAAATTGGACTAGGAGTTTGATAGTTTTACAGTTTTAAAACTGAGGGGTGTGTGGAGTTGCGCTGTGTTCAATGTTTAACTCGAAATTCTAGTTATTTATTATTTCTAAGAACTTAATATATGTTATGAAGTAATTTGAGCATGACTGCTCTTGCTAACTCTCTGGGCTAATGCTATGGACTTACTGGCATGATTTACCTATTAAATAAAAGAATGTAAGCCTTATTGTCTGTGTATCCATATAACATTATGGCAGCCCTATACAGTAGAGCTGAATATGATAGCATCTTTTCAAAACAATGGATTCTAGATAATCTGTGTTTAAAAATGAATTCAGACTTGTGAAAAAATTCTGCAAAACTAAAGAAAGCGCTCATCTTCCAAAAGATTATAAAAGGTCAAGTATCTAAAAATTATTTATTTAAGGAAACAGAATAAAATTATTTTAAAAATGATAATAAAAATACACAAATTCATGAGTTCTATGAAACAGAGAAAAAAGTGACAAGGAAACAACAATAGGTTCCCCAAAAGGACCTAGCAGTAGAGATAAAAAATGATAAAAGAAACCACAATTACAATAGCTAAATGAAAATCTACTTTGAAGTAGTAAAATTGACATTACAGAAATTCAAATCGGTGAAGTAAAGAAAAAAACCTTAGGAAATCTTTTGAAATGGACCTGATAAATATTAGAAAACCTAGATTCAACCTTAAAGTTTCAGCTGTTTTTGAGAAAGAACACTGAATAAAATGAAACTAAAACAAATGGAAGAAACTTTAAAAATGTGATAATTGAAGTAGGTTATCTGAAAACATATTACTGAGAAAGCCCTGAGTGCGCAATCCACAAAAAAGGAGGAGGAGGGGGAGAGGGAGGAGAAGCAGTCCCAGCGGAGGCAGCATACAGACTCAACCAAAGATATGTTCTTATCACATTTTTAAGTTACCAAGGTTTTTAAAAAGCTTAAAAGCATATTCATAGAAATTCAGGTTGTCAACAAAGAAATATCAAGATGCCACTATTCTTCTACAACTTTAAAATTTTAGAAGACTATACTTCAACTTTGTAGTATTTCTTACAAATCTACATAATTTTTCAAAATAATATTTTAACTCAAGTGTTTTAGCTTGAGCCAAGTTGTCATGCATAAAAGCAAAGAAAACAAAAACAGAAAAACACAAAAAACAAAAAACTTTATTAGAAATAAATCGACTCAGAAGTATGTCGTTTTTAAACATCATTAGTCATCATGGCCAACCATTATGGTCAAGACATGAAGATAAATAATTCACAATTGAGAAAAATGAGAAACTGAAAGAAAACAAACAAACAAAATCCCCACCTCTCTCTGCCGGTTAAAGGTCAATAAATTATGGTAGAGTTGTTAAGCACACTGGCTTTGAAGCCAGATGGCTCGAGTTCAAAACCTGGCTCTTCTAATTGCTTGATTTCTTTGCATCTCATTTTCTTTACCTGTGAGATGGCTAAGGATAGTAATTCTGACTTTCAGAGTTATTGTGAATACCAATAAATTGATATATGTAAGTGTGTCACAGGGGGTCTGGCACATAGTAAAAGTTCAATGAATATGATCTGTAGTTATTGAAAATCTTGAGAATATATTTTTTAGATTTTAGTAGCAAATTATAGTAAAGTTTCTTCTTTGACCAATTTCCATGGGGCAACCATCATAGCTAATGGCACTAATGAGACGATAGACATTGAAGTCACACAATAATAATGTTAATAATGGCTATACCTGTTTTGAACATTTACTATGTGGCAAAAATTTTGTGTATATTATCTCATCTAATCCTCATAAAACTCTGAGTAGGTACTATTATTATCCCACTCTATAGATATGAAAATGAGGCCTGAGAAATAAGCAACTTTCAAAGTCACATAGCTTGCAAGCAGTGGAGCTGGGGTTTGAACATTTTTCCCTGCCAGCCAAATACTAGTTCATTAAAGTTAATTTTTGATTTTATCCTCTACTAGTATTGAGTCAAACAAACCATTGCTTTGCATATTTCTTTTTACTCAAATACAATGCAATTATAGTAAACACGATACAATTCTGTGGCAAGCTAGTTTAGAAAAACAATCAAACAAAAAAGATATTTAATTGGTCTAATGTGAAACAACCCAATCTAGTTTTGGTGGGACTATCTCACCCAATGACCAACTGGCCCCACATATACTTCTATGACAGCATTTATTATACTTTCTTTCATGTATTCGTTTGAGTTTTCAAAATGGTTTTATTTTATTTTTAAAATAAAAACTGTATATATTTAAGGTATACAACATGACATTGTGACATATATAGTGAAATGATAACTACAATCAAGTTAACTAACATATCTACCCATGCATTCTTGACATGTCTGTCTGTCTCAGTAGACTAATACAGTGCCTGGTACTTAATAAATATATGTTGAATGGATGTTAGATTTTTAGCTGAGGACCACTGATAATATTTTCTAAAGCCGTTTGTCAATAACTCAGACATGAATGATGTACAAAACAATGGAAAAAATATAATGAAAAGTAAAACATACTGATTTAAAGGATTTTTGCCCAAAAAGTAATGAAAATAAAGACATTTAAATGAAGTCATATATGTATATTATAACATATTCGAAATTAGGAAGAATTAATATTGCAGGAGTAAAAGAAGGAAGGAAGGAAGAAAGGAAGACAGGGAAGGAGAGAGGAAAGAAAGGGTGGAAAAAAGAAGAAAAAGAGAGCTGGAAATGATTATTTATTCAGAAATAATTGCTAATCAAGGATCTTGATATTAATTTGTATTATCTCATTTAATTCTTAAAAAAACCTTCATTTAATGCAAATATTTCCTTTTTATGACTGAAGACACTGAGACTAAGACAAGTTAAAAGCTTCTAGTGATGCTTTACAATCAAGTTGAGACTTGGGTTCTAGTCTGTAAATTTCCCAAGAATATTTAATGAAAGAAAATTTGCTAATATTTGCATGCTCTCTCTCGAGAAATAAATATATACTGTAGATAAAATGGTGACAACATCCAACTAGGAAACACATTCCTAACTTGTGTTTGGATGGAACAGTGTTTTAGAGATCTTTAATGGTCTAGTACATGAAATTTAATTTTCTTTCTCCTTTAATTTGCAGGCATATTATTCTTCATTGACTACTCCTAGGGAAAACATATTCTTCTCATAGCTGAAAGTTATTGCTAGGAAGTATGTGTATCATGATTCATATTAAGGAAATTGCCTCTTCTATTAGGGTTCTATTACTTCATGGACTCCTGGGTATATTCCTTATAATCTTCACTTTCCTAAGTTCAGAGGGGCTATTTTCAAGATGGCACCTGTTGCCATCAGTTGGAGAACAGCCGTTTCCCTTTATTGGATTATCTGGGTTAACCACACATATTACTTTCATTTATTAGTTCCCTTTAACCCTTTGCTTACTTTACACCATTTATAACCAAATTTAGAATTGCATTAGAAGAATAAAGATGCAGACAGAAATAGTGCCTAAATAATGATTCAACTCTATGCATCAAGAAAGATTTTTAGAGGCCATTCATCAAAGCAGCTCCATGGAAAAGGTGATGAGGAAATGGACTTGTATTAAATATATTCTTTTTGTATAAATATCTATTTTGCCTATCTACATTATTTTAGTCATCAGAAGACATCACAAAGTAAATGATGATGATTCCTAATAATTACCGAGCAATCAGTCTGTTTTAAGAATGGTGCAAAGTGCTCTCAACACTGATCTTCAGGTAAAGAAACTGAGGCCCAGGGAGATTAGGTATCTTGCGTAAGGTAGGTGTTACTGTCCCATTTATAGGAAAAACAACTGTTTAATTTAATTTATATAACGATATAATTCTAAAATGAAGTCCTACCTTAAGCAAGTCTATTTAATTACAGGATATATAGTCAAAATATTCACAGTGCTTAGATTTTTTAAATTTGAAATTAATGTTGTATTAATGACAATTTCTGGAAAATTCAGTGAGCGAGTTTTTTTCAACCTACAAAGACTAAGTATAAAACTAAAATTAGGGCTTCCCTGGTGGCGCAGTGGTTGAGAATCTGCCTGCCAATGCAGGGGACACGGGTTCGAGCCCTGGTCTGGGAAGATCCCACATGCCGCGGAGCGGCTGGGCCCATGAGCCACAATTACTGAGCCTGCGCGTCTGGAGCCTGTGCTCCGCTACAAGAGAGGCCGCGATAGTGAGAGGCCCGCGCACCGCGATGAAGAGTGGCCCCCGCTTGCCACAACTAGAGAAAGCCCTCGGACAGAAACGAAGACCCAACACAGCCATTAATAAAATAAATAAAATAAACACAGAATAATCATTAAAAAAAAAAACTAAAATTAACACCCACAAAATTACTTACCTCGATATATGTATTTATCAGTGTAATAAATATTTTAGATGAATATGTGACTCTGATGTTTTTAGAGATCTTAAAATATTATTAGAGGTTCATACCTTCCTTGAGAATAAAATGAAATTGTAAAGGAGTTTATTGAAAAAAAAATATACATATATAAAATTACTATTACACTGTAAATTTAATCTACATGTGATATAATACACGATAGTATTATATCATGATAACACTTGTGCTTCATAAGCATGATTTTCAATGGTTAATATATTGTATAAATATGCCTTAATTCATTTAAATAATCCTCTATAGTTGTACATTTAGTTTGCTTCCAATTTGCCACTATTATAAAAAAACTCAATAAAATAAAAATTTGCCCTCACTTTGAATTGTTTTTTTGGGACACAAATATGTATTTTTCAGAACAGTTCTCATAAGTGCAAGATTTATATGCATGTCATTATATCTCATTTTAGTTCAACTCTCTTTCTACACCCTAATTTCCTTTTTCCCTATTTGGATTACTCTCACTCTATCGTTGGGTTTACATTCCCTGAAAGCCAGGGTAATTACTACTATTAGTTTTGAATTAGTAATACTGGTAATTAGTACAGTGTTTTGCACCTAGTAAGTGCTTAAGAAATGTTTGTGAAATAAGTGAATTAGTTCATGATTGAACAAGGATCTAATTCATACTTCCAAATATGGCTAAGTAATCACCATCAAACACGAGGTTCCATATGGTGTTTTGCAGTGCCAAGATAATATGCAAAAGGACTATGTGAGTGATAATAATTTAAAATGCATTTGAGCTAGTCTTTTCATAAATAAAATGTAAAAGCATGCATATTAAGATCATGTTCCCACAGTCAATTAATTTTGTTTAATCTGGGCTATACCAAGTAGTTCCCAGATTTAAAACAACTTTATAAGGTTGTCAATGTAAAGAAATGTTTTGTCCAATTCAATTTTGAAATTGTGCTCTTCATTCTCCTGTTGATAACATTTGATCTGTGTTTTGCTAACATCCTATCCACAATCTGATTTTTTTTAAATTAATTAATTGATTAATTTTTTTGGCTGTGTTGGGTCTTTGTTGCTGCATGCCGGCTTTCTCTAGTTGTCGTGAGCGGGGGCTACTCTTCGTTGAGGTGCGTGGGCTTCTTATTGCAGTGGCTTCTCTTGTTGCGGAGAACGGGCTCTAAGCGTGTGGGCTTCAGTAGTTTTGGCATGTAGGCTCAGTAGTTGTGGTTTGCGGGCTCTAGAGTGCAGGCTCAGTAACTGTGGCGCATGGGCTCCGCGGCACGTGGAATCTTCCTGGACCAGGGCTCGAACCCGTGTCCCCTGCATTGGCAGGCGGATTCTTAACCACTGCACCACCAGGGAAGGCCCACACAATCTGATTTTTTTTTTTTAAACATCTTTATTGGAGTATAATTGCTTTACAATGGTGTGTTAGTTTCTGCTGTATAACAAAGTGAATCAGCTATATGTATACATATATCCCCATATCTCTTCCGTCTTGCATCTCCCTCCATCACACCCTCCCTATCCCACCCCTCTAGGTGGTCACAAAGCACCCAGCTGATCTCCCTGTGCTATGCGGCTGCTTCCCACTAGCTATCTATTTTACATTTGGTAGTGTATATATGTCCATGCCACTCTCTCACTTCGTCCCAGCTTACCCTTCCCCCTCCCCGTGTCCTCAAGTCCATTCTCTACGTCTGTGTCTTTATTCCTGTTCTGCCATTAGGTTCTTCGGAGCCATTTTTTTTTTTTTTTTTTGATTCCATATATACAATCTGATTTTTAATAGCCAAATATGATTTTCCCCAGAGCAATGAGCTGGAAGAATATTTCTATCCTTTTGCCTTATTTGGAAGTGGATATTGTTGATTTTGTGGAGTGGTTAGAGCAGGACACTTTACTTGCCTGTAAAGGTGCAAGCAGAGATGCTGTCTTCACTATGGGGATGATGCTCCCCTTTTTAGCTCTAAACCTGGCTTTACTTCCAAGCTTTAGTCCTACCTCCTCAACTGCCTGCTGGGCATCTCTACCTGGCCACTGGCTCTCTAATACAAAAGTGTCTAACCATGAGCCCTTTTTCTCACTTCCCACATATGCTTCTTTTGAGACATCTATTACTTGTCCTCCTCACTATCTGTAAATGATCAGTTACCAAGTCTTGTTGATTCTATACTGGAAATATCTCTGATATATATCTCTCTTCTCCATTCCCCCAGCAACTTCAAATATCAGGCCTCTATTACTCCCCATTGGCTTACTTGGCTAGTTTACTGTACTCAAATTTTAACCTTTTGGCAAAATTTATCCCACTCACTCTTGCCAGATTCATAGTTTTTTGTTTTTTGTTTTTAATTGATTTTTGGCTTCATCGGGTCTTTGTTGCAGTGTGCGGGCTTTCTCTAGTTGCGGCGAGCGGGGGTTACTCTTTGTCGCAGTGCACAGGCTTCTCATTGTGGTGGCTTCTCTTGTTGCAGAGCACAGGCTCTAGGCATGAGGGCTCAGTAGTTGTGGCTCGCGGGCTCTAGAGCACAGGCTCAGTAGCTGTGGCGCACGGGCTTAGTTGCTCTGTGGCATGTGGGATCTTCCCGGACCAGGGCTCGAACCCGTGTTCCCTGCATTGGCACGCGGATTCTTAACCACTGCGCCACCAGGGAAGTCCCCAGATTCATCGTTTTAAAGTGCAGCTTGGATCCTCTCACTCCCTAATTAAAATACTTTAAATTCTCCCAGGCTCTCCAAAAGACTAAACATGGAACATACCAGCCTCGATGATCTGTTTCTACCTTGTATTTCCAATTTGTCTTATTCTAACTCTCTTTATACATTAGTTAACTTAGGCTCCATTTAAACTAAATCACTGACTGGTTCCTATAAGGTTCCCAGCGCCCTTGTTCAAGCTATCAATTCCTGCTGAAAAACTCCCTGCTGTTCAATATCGTCATGAAGTCATTCTTTTGACCCCTTCGGCCCTTTTTAAATGCCATCCCAAAGAAACTTTCCTCTGTTTTAAAAATTCATAAGCATTTTAATCTATACTAGTCTGCAAGAAGGTGAAAAACATGTTATTTTATCTCCTAGCCCTCAATTGTCTCTTAGGAAGATAACTGTCTCTGTTTAAGAGAATACCCTGGTGGGCCACTTAGCATAGAAAGTGAGGCCCCAAGGGCGTGTTCTAGAAGGAGGCAATAAAGAGAGATTTAAGCCAACCTATCAAAGAAATGAAGAAACACCTAGGGCAAGAAAAGACTGCAGGGAGGGAGAAAATGAGGATGAAGATGTAATATAGCAGAGGTTGTACAAAAAAAAGTGGCCAGTAAAATATTCTCAGTTAGAAATACCTAATATTTAGTTTTAAGTTGTTTACATTGCCATTTACACACATAAATGCCTTGAGGTGTTTCATTTTATTTTCTTTAACGTAAGTCAAGGAAAGTGTTGGCATGGAGCAGAGAAAAGAGAACAATTCTGGGAGATGAGACAAGTGTGATATGAATCCCAAAGGAAAGAGAAACTGGGAGCCAGAAGTGAATTTGAGTCCACAGTACTCAATAATTAAATTTTGGGAAGGAGGGTGGAGGTGTCCTTGAAATTCTCACCTGGTACAGGAGATCGAGTTGAATTTGTCTAAATCTCAAAGGGCAGAGTGGCTTTAGCTGATGCATGGACAGCATCTTTCATAGCCAATTTACTTCCCGCTTGCATTATGGTTATTACTGTGTAAGTCCCTTATCAGTCTAGAGTGCAAATGCTCACTTTTGTAGACCTTACCTTTGTACCTTTCATAAAATTTGACCTGGTAGCTTTCACATGGTAGGCTCTCAATAAAGATCTACTGAATGAGTTAATAGGAAACTATAGAGGGAGATTTAGGTACATTGAATCGGGGTCATTAGGTCTGCTTCATGCAAAATTGAAAAAGGCAATTTCCTTAGGCAGAACCAGCCCCATCAGCATTAACTGGTAAAAAATCCAGGTGTACACAGACCTGATTCAATGCGGGAGTTCTGTGGCTGCAGCATGGGCTGGTCTTTAGCCAGACTCCTCCCCAGTCCCTGCCTTGCCTTGCGCTGGACACAGGTATAACCCACACAGCCTTAGGTAGCAGCCCTGTTTGGAGTGAGAGACACAAGGAGTAACTTAGGAAGAGTTTTTGCCACAAGGAATCTTAAGTGACCTGGTAAATGAGGCTCAGAAAATGAAAAGCTTCTGATTTGGTGAGAAGCAAAAGCTCTTTACTGCTAGAGTTTCCCGGCAATATCCACCATTTTGCAAAGTAGTGCACATGTGGTTACTTAGAATTGGCTTTGAGTGACATTAATTTCAATCCATGGAAGCTATCATCTTTTTTCTTTCTTTCTCTTTTTTTTTTTTAATATAAATATTTATTTATTTATTTTTGGCTGCACTGGGTCTTCATTGCTGCGTGCAGGCTTTCTCTAGTTGTGGCGAGTGGGGGCTACTCTTCGTTGTGGTGCACGGGCTCTAGGCACGCGGGCTTCAGTAGTTGTGGCACGTGGGCTCAGTAGTTGTGGCTCGTGGGCTCTAGAGAGCAGACTCAGTAGTTGTGGCGCACGGGCTTAGCTGCTCTGCGGCATGTGGGATCTTCCCGGACCAGGGCTTGAACCCGTGTCCCTTGCATTGGCAGGCAGATTCTCAACTACTGCGCCACCAGGGAAACCCCTTTCCTTTCTTTTTTAATAGTTGTGGTTACTTTAGATAACAAATTCTTGTGAAGTTGAAAATCTGAACTTTGGCAATAAACCCAGATTTGTAATTCATTTCTTGTTTTTTCCTTTTTAAAGGTTAAAAGCAGTTCAGTTGCCCATGTCCAGATACACACTAGATAAGCCCACAGTCCTCTAAATTCAAAAAAATCATTTTTAAAAGTTAGTTTTAGATGACTTTTGAAAGCCTTTACAGCTAATGAAATTATTCTAAAATATTCAGACATTCTCTGAAGTATTCCTAAAGGACTAGAGAATAAATCTAACAGATAATAATATCATAATATAAAAGTCTATTGGAAAGTAACATTAGGTTTCTAGATATTTTATCAACATTCTTAAGGATATTAAAATTATCTAAGGAAATTCCCTGTGGACAAATTGAGACTTACGTTTTCCTAAACAAAGGGAATTTTTCCATTAGAGAAAATGGCTCTAGTATTCCTTTAAGAAGAGGCTGAACATCGTCTTAAATATATGTAGCCCCAAATCCCTACCTTGAGTAACGGACAATAACAATGGCTAAACCTTCTGAAGGCGAATTCTGTGCTTAGAGCAATTTCTCAAAGCGGATCTCTGGGGACTCATGGTGTAGATTTATGAAACATACAGGGCAAAGGGTGGATCCAAACAGGACATAAAAGAGACCATGAACCGATAACATATGCGTTTTTGCAGGCCAAAATTCCATTGTGTAGACTTGTATAGAGATAATAGGTATAAAACTGACACTGACATCAACCACGGTATTATAAGTTTGAGACTCCTAGGAGTCAAAGCTGAAAGCTCCCAGTAATCTTTGAGCAGCATGCTGAATTACTTTTCTCCATCAACTTGCTAACAGAATTTCCTATTCTTTTATTTTCAAGAGCCAAGGGCTTTCAGTATCCTGATCTAATATGTGGATTATTTGTCACCTAAATTAGTTTATAAAATATAAACTATATTTTGTTCTTCAGTGAGTCCATACGTCTCTGCTACATACTTAATAAAAGGCTGAGCATAATAAAAACAGAATTTTTTTTTATTACTACTGACCTCACTGCCTATCATTAGGGATTATACTTTTCTAAAGAAAAGTTCTTAATGTAAGGGGATGTCTATACAGTAAATACTAGAGATTGACTAGCATACTCAAATTATTCCAAAGCACATGCTGTCATATGATTCAGTTCTTTAATTTGAATGTTTCTGAACAGGTATCATTCAGTAAAGCCAAGTGTTTACATTCTTTAAAGTAGTTCCATGGAGCCATTGGATTTGGGTTTCAGATATTTTGATAGGAATTATGGGAACATTTGTAAGATATCTACCTCTGTGGAGTGCCTACATGGCACAACTGTATGTGCCAATTCTGGGCTCATATTCTCTGTTAATGAAGAAATAATAGCTACTTTGGAAAAAAATATATGACCAAAAACGGGAATAGTAATGAGCATACATAATTACGTTTCTGAACTTCAATTTCTTCTGCTTCCTTATAGGACTTTTTTGAAGACTAAATGAGATAATGTATGTGATTAAATCCAATATAATTATAAAATACTATGTAAGAAGGTAATACAATTACTTGGCTTTTAACTTTCTGCAAATTTGGAAAACAGAATCCTCCTGCTAAGGAATAGACTAAGTTGAGAAATAATGTTAAAATCATTTGTCTATTTAATGTTTGAAATTTCTTTTCTTTCCATTGGTTTTTGCAAATCATTTAATCTCATCAGAGAAAGAGGTAAAATACTTAATAAATGTCTTAATATAAATGAGAATTAAAGACTGAGTAAGAAAGTTTTGTAATTCATCAGGGACAGAGTAAGAACAAAACAGGTCAACCAATTAAAATAATGAAAAGCCAAAAATGACAATGAAAGTAGAGGTATTTCATAATCAAATTAGTAACTGAATCAATAATTCTACCTTGTAAAAGGGAGAAGAGGTTAAAAGAAGAAAGTATTACTATACAATTATCAAATCACACATATCATCTGACTTACTTAGTATTGCATGCTGTTTAATTGAAATGCACATATCCCAATGGCTCTTTTTAGAAATTATATGACCTTTCCTTCCATTGTATGCTCTGGATTTGTTCCAAATCCCGCACATTAGCTTTCTTTAGGAAATAAACCACATAGGTTTTAAACCTTCATTTGCTTCTTTCTATAGGCCTCTTAAGTGAAGTCCTTCTCTCTGTTCTCTTGCCAAAAGTTACTTTTTATATTAAGCAAATGCTTCCCCAGCAATTCAATCTGAAATCATCATTTTAATCATTGTAAGTGGGTTCTCCCACATTTGTAGGATGGTTTTCAAATATGACATTTAAGTATGATTCTTCATTTTTAAGAGAATGAAAATACTACCTAAAGGGAAAGGACAGAAAAGCAAAACTAAACAGAAAAACTCCAGAGTCATCATCTTTATCATCAATTGTATAGCTCCTGAGATAAAAAGTTTCTAAAGTTATTTCTATTCCACCAATCTAGTTCATTTCTCTCTACAAGTTCACCATTTCCTTCTAGATTATCATTCATGTGCAGCAATTACCATATCTTTAAACTATAAATATACCCAAATATTATTTATTTTCCTCATGATTTTCACAATGCTCAGGACTACTTCTATTCAGAAACTTTTTTTTTTTTTTGGTGACTATTCACCAAATCACCAGCCAGTAAACATTATGATTTTGGCTGACAATGTAACTTGGAGAAGAGAGTCTAATATCTCTGCATAGGGATACCCTTAGGGCTGACTTTTCAGACTGTTAAAGTGGATCATCAATGAGCCTCACATGCCATGAGTCAAATCATACCATATTCTATAACTCTGTAACATACTGTGGAAAAAACTATTTGATGTTATACAATTTTCCTCTTTTTTTCATAAATCTTTTTTCATTTGTTCTAGTCTGTTTTCATCATGAGTTACAAAATACTTTGGTGGCTTTCCATCACATAGAATGCTGTGACTAGTAATAATTCAGTGGCCAAAATTAACCTAATAGACTATGGATGAAATCTACATTCTTTACATAATGAAAATTTCTTTGAGATATTCTTGCCTAAAGAGAGGCTGATGAAAAATATAATACTTTGTTAGGAATTGTAACTGATGATAATTTCAAACTAAGAGGAGAAAATTTTCTGATGCTGGTAGCAAACTTCCTCAATTCATAATTTTTCACTCTTCTCTCATAGAGAATAATTATGATACTTTCCTTCAGTAATATCAAGCCTCAACTCAACTTTTTCCTGTTCAGTATATTTGTCTCTTTAAGAAGAGATATTGTTTACATGTCTCTTTTGTGTTTAGGAAATATAATTTATTTTATACACTTTTTTCACATCATCTTTATAACTATATAAGCTAGGTATTACCATGGCTTTCTTACATGTTAAAAAAAGAGAGGTTTAAAGACATCAACTCACATCATTAATAAAGTGATATGAGTCTTGTCTCAAACTGTTCCGTTTAAATTCAAATACCAATATTTTAAAATTCCAAATGAGCCTCTATTAACTGTAAATGTATTTTAAAATAATGATAGGCAATTTCTATACTATAATGTATATTTGGTATATTTGTATCCTATATAATACAGAATATCAGTTAAAAATTATATTGTGTGTTTGAAAAGTTCATTTTATAAGCAATGCAACAGTATGATCAAAACAAAACAATAAAAAATAATGTCTTATTAAAGTGAAATGAGTAATTTCACACTTTAATATCACAAGTTGTATAGGTTTTATACTATAGTTAACAATTCTTAATGAGTTCTGGGTTATAAAATATGTCCTAAGGGGAAAGGTGAAAAGCAGAAATGAATAATTTTCTTAAAAGTAAATAAATACAATGAATATTTTAATTAGAGCCTCCAGTTTTGAGGGCTATGCTTCATCTCCAATATATCAATGTAAAAAATTATTTAGGTTATTTGAAGTTTAACAGAAAATGATAAAGCACCATACTGATGGAAACTGAAACCTAAATTATGAACAGTTCTGAAACATACAATAAATTCCTTTGGATGTGAAGAGCTCTAGAAGCACAAGTGAGGAAGCAATGATGAAATCCATCTTCCTTCTGACTTCTCAGCCACATTAGGCTAATTCCAGAAATAAATCCAGTCAATTGACAAGTTAACCTCTTACTCTTGTCACAGAAGTCATCTACAGCCTTGAGTTTAACTGTTTTCTTTCTCCTTGGTCTTAGTCCTTTCTTTAGTGACTCTGTATTTATGGTGGCATTTAGGAAATTTATCTTTGGTAAGAATGTGCCTCTGAAAATCATTCATTTTACAAAAACGTGGATGCAGGGATCATATATTAAATAAAATCTCTTTAATTCTTTTAACATGGATTATTTTTTCTACTGGGAGGTACACTAAGTCATTCATTTGACAGTTTTGTATTTTTAACATTATTTACTCAGGACTTATTTTATTTGGGCTTTGGAAATGATTGAAATGAGGTGGATAAAATTTACTTTTGATACATTTCATTCTAACCTTTCCTGCAGGCTTAATTTTTAGAATTTATTTCAATAAGCTGAAAGAAAAAAAAATCCCTTAGTAATCAGAAATGCAAAATTGTAAACAAGCACGTATTTACTTTAAAAAGTTTAGATTTGGAATATATTTCATTTAGATTTTAAAAAGCAGATAGGAAAACACCTATGTTACATGCTAAGAATATACTAAATATATGTATACATTTGCAAAGTATTGCTGATAAATACTATTTTGTGGCTGAACTGAATGATTGGATGTTTTATTCAATATAAAATTTTGTATCTCATATCCTTCTGTGAAATTATAATCTATTTTGAAATAGAGTCTTATACTTGATCAACCTTTAATAACTATTGAGTAACTGTGACCAGATTGGCTAATATAGGTTGCAATGGCAAATACCAATCACAGGTAACATTCACATAGAACTTACTGTGAACCCGACTCTGTTCTAAGCATTTGGCTTTATTTAAATTATTTAATCTTCCAACAACTCTAAGGGCAGCGTGGCTGATCACTTGTTCAAAATTATACAGTTATTAGATGGTGAAACTGGGATGCATCTCCTGCCAGTCTGTTTCCAGAGCCTACACTCTTAACTACTGCGTTTAAAAAAATCATTAAAAAATAGTTATTAGAGGTTATGTACACTTTGATTAAATTTTGTATTTTCCAATATGTAGTGCACCTGTAACCTGAGGTTAATGAAGTTATTAAATGCCTAATTAAAAAAATACTGGTTAGAATATTATGTTCACACAAGCAAACTCTCATGAAAACACCAGCTGCAAAATAAAACATCTTTCTTCTATTAGCAAAAGATGTATTTTTACTCTATTGTTTCTATTTTTTCCACTGTTTCCATCAAATATTAGGTATAATAACATTTTTATGGTCGATTTAAAATATAAAACTAATGTTTTGAGCATGTTATCAATAGTAAGAGTTTGGGAGGATCTTTACAATTCAATTATACAATGATCAGTCTGCAATAATATCAGACTTTAAAGTGAGCTCTGCAATTGAACTAGACTTTATAGCATGGGCTGAGTGCAGAACTTTTTAAAAAAATTTTGCTACAGATGTCTGTCTCTCAACTTTCTATGAACTCTCCAAAAAAGATCCAAACATTATTGTTCTTTGTAAATCCATATCCAGACTTTGATTTTATTTTTAATTTAAAGAAATATTATTTTTATGCATGAAAGTGACATAGAATCATTGCAGAAGAGTCAAAAAATATCGAAATGAAAAAGAAATTACCTATAATTCAAATCAAGAGAAAACAGCTGGTTTCATTTCATATAATTTTCTTCTTATATTTAAAATAGATATGTATACACATTTTATAACTATATGCATGTCTATATACTATTTTTTTATTTTGTGTAATACCTCATAAGCAGTTTAGTACCCTCACTTTTCATTCAATACTATATCATAAAAATCTACCCAAGCTGTTGATTTAAAAAATATATAGCTTTATAATATTCCTTCATATATTTTGACAATTTGTAAACATTTACATGCATTTTGATGTCTAACTTTTATAAATAATTGTGTTGAACATCTTAGAACATAAATTTTGTAAAAACTTTAAAAATCATATGCTTACTTCTTAGGCTAGATAACTAGATTGGATGTACCAAATTCATAGGTATTAGCATTTTAAAGGTTCTTGTACACTAGTGCTAAATTATTTTATTTCTGCCAGCAGAGTCTGAGAGTACCCATCTCAAGACACTCTTGTGGTCAATGAAGTTTTTTTTTTCCAGTCATCACTATTTGTTATTTGAAAATGACAGGTTACTTTAAAACTTGCCTGTCTCTGAGGCCTAGAGAGGCTAAATATTTTTATATGTGTACTAGGTATTAATATTTTATTAATATTTCTTTTCTTGTCAATTGCTTGCTTTCTGGCTTATATTTTTATTGGCAATCCAAAAATAGTCACTAGTTAAAAAAAAAATGAACCCACTTCTCTTAGAAGAATAAGATGTCATTGGAATTCATCCACCTTTAGAACCTTTGTAAAAATTATCTGAGCTTGAACTGTATTCCTCATTTACTAAAAGGACTCTCACAGGAAAGATATTTGTGATGAATGCCTTTGCTATTAGTGCTATTAAGTTTTTGCTGACATATTCCACAGGATGTGAGATGACTGGCTAGGGCTGAAGGTGTGTGAGTATGTGTGTGGGTATGTGTGGTGGGGGGAATGGACTTTGGTAAAATGTCCTGTATTAGGTAGAATTTGGTATTTTGGCTTTTGTAACAGCATCCTCTAACATGCATATTTCCAGCAGGAGTATACATTTTAGTTCACCAATACAATAAATAGTACTCCAGTGCAGTTTATATCGTAGCTTTTCCCATTCCTTTTCATAATTTTTGAACTGGGTATGAAGGTATATATAGGTGGTGGTCATCATTTGTAGAGAAGAAGAAAAGTTGTTGTGTTTGTGTGTGTGTTACTCAATCACCAGAACTTTTGATCATATAATGTATTCCAGATGCAATAATAAATGTTAATGTGTGAGTGTGTATGCATGTGTTTCTGTGGACTAGTGCTTTAGATTTGGGGTGACACGGACAGTAAGGTGGTGATTATAGTTTCCTAAGTGGGGAAGGTATTCAATATGCGTAGTGTTTCAATAAAAATTGTCGGATAAAATTGTACAGGATAGACCGATGTAGATAATGACTTAATCAGGACAAATACTTAGGAGTTATGGCAGACAGGATTCTAGATGTGTGGAAATGTTTGGCTAACACGGTGGCAGTGGGAGGTGTTAGAAAAAAATAGCTAGAAAAGGAATTTTTAAGGAAGAAATAATAAGACTTTGAGGAAAAGTAAATACTATGGAGGCAGGAAGATGAATCAAAAGAATCATCAAATCAGCTTATAAGAATGATGTTGATATAGCTCAAGAAAGAGCAATTGAGAGGAAGAAGTGATTTGTAGAGGAAGATAAAATTTAGATTGCTATAGTAAATATTTAAGGGAAAATGTCTAATGGGAAGAAGGTATATCTCAGATGAATCCAGATTGGAGGTCCATTTTGGGGATCCTCAACCTGCAGACAGTAGTTAAAACTAGAGGGCTGGGACTTCCCTTGTGGCGCAGTGGTTAAGAATCCGCCTGCCAATGCAGGGGACACGGGCTCGAGCCTGGTCCGGGAAGATCCCACATGCCGCGGAGCAACTAAGCCCGTGTGCCACAACTGAGCCTGTGTGCCTAGAGTCCATGCTCTGCAACAAGGGAAACCACCGCAATGAGAAGCCCGCACACCACAACGAAGAGTAGCCCCAGCTCACCACAACTAGAGAAAGCCCGCGTGCAGCAACGAGGACCCAACGCAGCCAAAAATAAATAAATAAATAAAAAATTAAAACAAAAAAAACAAAAAAAACAAAAAAAAACACTAGAGGGCTGAATGACCCTTGTAAAGAGTATTGGAGAGAAGGACAGGGAGCTGAAGATTGAACCATAAGTGATGGTAATGAGATATGGTGAGTGAGAGTGAAATAAACCAGGGGGAGAAAGAGAGAGAGGGAAAGGGAGAAATTGGAAATGCAGAAGTGTCTCAAGAGTAGTGCAGATATATGATAATTAAGATAAAAAATTTTTTTTTTCATGGAGGTAGCTGTAGTCAATATTTTAAAAGTCAAAGATACTGCTCACACTCTCCTCCAGGGCCTGGCCAAAGAACAGGTGGCCTTTGGTGGCCGGTCAAAAGAATCAGGAACCAGACTGAAGGCGAATTATATTTAAATACAGTGATTAACCTACCACTGGCCCTGCATAGTTATATTTAAGATATTAAAATGAATATGGAGGCCAATTAATAATATGTTTCTTTCACTCCGAATGATTGATGCAGTGACATCGATCAGAACAATTTTTCTTTAGAAGAAGTTGTAAAAAACCCTCGTTTTTATAACCAAAGCTATGGGTGGTATCGTTGATTAGTGTTCATTTTTTAAGGTCAGATAATGAATTGTTTTATTTAATGACTATATTTGGCACTGTGACCTGGGATTTTATGCTACTGGAGATAAAAACAGGTTTTAGCAGCCCTCCTCATGATGGGTTTTATTTCCAAAACAAAATCTCTTCCGTTAATTTACATAGAAATGGTTTAGCAGTGTAATCCTCAATTTTCATTAACATTGCAAAAATTGTTTTTTAGTCTTTCCCCTAACATATTGTTTTCTGAGAAGAGTTGAATTTTACTCTTTGTATCTCTTTCATTGGCATGGGGTTTGTTTTCATTTGTTTGTTTTTGTGGCCCTAATTGGAAATTTAATGTGTCTTTCTACTGAAGACAAGAGGACACCAACATTTTCTTCTACAAAGAATTGTTCCAAAGAAGCAAAGTCAGTCCCTAGGGTTATCAATTCAGAAGAAAACTGGCATGAATTAATGGAAATAGTTTCATTCAGAATTTACAAAACCGAGTTTATTTTTTTCTTTAGTACAAATATATTTATTCAAGTTGTTTTGAATTTCATAATTAATATTGGTGGATATCATGAATTTTATAATTAATATTGGTGAATGTCATGAATTTTATAATTAATATCGGTGAATGTTATGAATGTGGATTTTAACCATTTTTATCTATTGATGTTTATTGAGCACTTCCTTAGCACACGGTACTGTCAGTCCTGTGTGAGGAATTGATGTGCCTGCACATTTCTGGTTCATTTGTGCAGAAGTAAGATGAAAAACACAGGCAAATAAAGGCATCAATTATTCCACAAAATGGACTGGGAAAGCTAACTTACTTCCTTCTTTCCTTCCTTCTTTCCTTCCTTCCTTCCTTCCTTCCTTCCTTCCTTCCTTTCTTTCTTCCTTCCTTCCTTCCTTTCTTCCTTCCTTCCTTTCTTTCTTTCTTTCTTTCTTTGTTTCTTTTTCTAACTAAAATCTGTGAGTACATGTTTGTTCTGTGTAATACGCTTGATAGAGTAACTTTAATTAAGGTAATTTTGTCCTGTCCATCAGATCAATAATATTTAAAAATAGCTAATTACCTATTTGCTAGTTCATAATAAAGATTTTGGAACTCTGCCTATGTGTCTTAATTCAGAGAAATAACTACATATGTCTTTCAATGTCTAATGTATTAGGCTACTTCTAAAGAAATAGTAGTTAGCTAGAACTAAACAATACATTTTAAGGTTATTTTCATTAAAAAGAAGTTTTCAATAATCATCCAGGTTGTGGTGTTCAGAATGGTAGGATAAAGCCATAAATAACGTTCTGGAAAGGGTTTGAAAGAAAGAAGGTGGATGATGAATTTATAGCTCAAATTGTCCTACATTCCATATTTACCTTCCCCTAATGAATAATCTCCTGTTTGGGGGTTCAGACAAGGAATCTGATGTCCAATGATACTGTTATGACACACAGATTTGCTGGTGGCAATAACTCTAACCCAGAATGGAGATAGAAAGAAAGAAATATTCTGAAATGCCGTGTCAACATATCAAACTGTAATAATGAAAATTAAAATTGACAAAGCACCCTCCTTTCTAAAAAAGAGACTTTTTTACACTGGTTTTTCCACACTTTTACTTGTTATCTTGTCTACAATTTACATTATAATACTGAAGGAGTACAATAAACATTTGCTGAGAGTTCATGTAACCCCATAAGGAGGCTGACGATGAGGGGAGTTGTGGAGAGTTAGTTAGCATTTGAACTAGTGTCTAATTGGTACTATTTCCAGCTGGGTAGTTGCTCTGAAGCTCAAACCCTAGAGAGCCTGCTACTATAAAACCTCCAGCTCTTTTTACCTCTGATCAACACCAGAGGTTTGGTTATTTAGCACAATGGATATTAGACATGATTTTTCTGATGTGACAGGGGTGGGTTTTCAAGATATCTGTATTTCTAGAAATATTATAGGGCCACACTAAGCCCAAGAGACTATGCCTTTCAGGATATCACCCTGGGTTCAGGATTCTAATCCAGTCTTTCATTTAAATGTTTATTGGAGGATTTTGTTACCTGGTTCTGACTAGAAATTTAGCTAAGTTATGCCATGCTTTAAATGAAACTTTAACACAAGGTGCTATAAGAGGGCCTAAAAGGACATTTGGGACTTCATCAAGTTTAAAGGTTATATGGCTGTTTTCATGCCTGCACTCTTATAAACGTTAAATAATTTGGCTTTCATCTTATATGCAACAGAAAATACCCTAGGTTGCTCTATTTATATCCCATGGCTCAAAATTAGGCTAAAAGGAACACCTTGCAATTACTCTGCAGTGTTGAGGGAAGATGAGGGAAGTTGAGGGAAGTTGAGGGAAGTTGAGGGAAGATAATTTTCAAGTCTCTCCAAATCTGCCCTCCTACCATCCCTATAATTAATTAAAGCAATTAAAAGAGCCTCTGGATCTAACTATTAGATATAGGAGACATGGGGGTAGAGAACCGTTTTCAACAAAACCAAAAAACCCACAGGGATATCATGAGAGAAATTCAATATGAAGATATACAATATTCTTCAATTACTTGTGGTATTTTTAAAAAGAGAGGAAACTTAAGAGACTTAACAGATATAACAATGAAATCCAATGTTTTAGATAGGAAAATCTGGACGTGGACTGGCATTAGATAATGGTAAATAATTATGCTGTTTTATTTGTCATGATAATGACATTACATTATGTTAAACAATCATTATCTGTTTCCGATACATAAAGATATGTGTGTGTGTGTGTGTGTATGAATATACATGAAATGTTATCAGGTCTAGAATACACTATAAAGGGATAATGTTCTTCCCTACTCCCATATTGGAGATAGGAAAAAAAAGATTGGAAAATATCAGTAATATTGAAACTTGATGCTGGGGTGCAGATTTTCATTATTCTCCCTCCTCATGAGGATGTTTGAAAATCTTCATGGTGGGGCAAACTATTCTTCAACTCAACACATGAAGATGTACGAGGCTTTCCTCTATAGCGCATTAGTGATCTGAAACCTCTGCTCACCCTCTTGGATGAACATTATTTAACATGGTATTTCTATATTGTTTAATACCAAGAATAGCCACACAGAAAGTTTAAATTTGATTCCTCTAAACACAGAGGTGCCCCTGACTTCTGTTTTCTTACCAAAAATTAGAGCAGAGTTAGTTCACAGAAGTTTCAGGTTTTGTAGTGATATATATATACTGGTTCTTAAAAATTCTCTTTAGGATGAATAACACTAGTTTATATTTTACAATGCTGTGAAGTATAAAATGCTATTTTTGTGAGCTGAAGAAGCAAAATGACATGATGTGAAATTATAGTGAGGCCTCAAAAAAGCATTTCTTTTATTAAATATGTATTTCCAGACTGGACTCAATACATTTGTCCTGGTTAATACATTATCACAATGAGATACTACACAGTTATCAGAATGGCTAAATTTTTTTAAAAAGTAAAAACGACACACATTACCAACTGCTGGTATGGGAAAACTGAAAGCATCAAGCATTGCTGATGGGAATTCAAGAGTACAGCCACTTTGGAAAAGGGTTGGCGACTTCTTCTAAAGTTAAACATACACTTAACATACAACCCAACTATTCCACTCCTGGGACTTCTAAGTGTTTACTCAAGGGGAAAGAAAAATTATGTTCTCATAAAAAATGCATTCAAATTTGACAGCAGCTTTACTTCATCATCTCCCCAAACCGAAAACCACCCCAAAGACTTTCAACTGGTGAGTGGATAAATATACTGTAGTACATCCATACATGAAGTACTACTTATTTAAAAAACTAAAACAAACTACTGATACACACATCAACAATGTTGGATCTCAAAGGCATTATGCTAAGAGAAAGAAGCCAAAGACAAAAGGCTACATATTGTATGATTACATTTACATAACATTCTGGAAAAGGAAAAACCCCAGAGACAGAAAACTGAGCAGTTGTTGCCAGGGGATAGAGGTACAGAAAGGCAACGGCTACAAAAAAGCTTGAGGGAATTTGGGGAGTGATGGAATTGTTTTATATCTTGGTAGAGGTAGTGGTTGCGTGACTGTATATGTTTATCAATATTCAGAACATACACTAAAAATGGGTGAATTTTATGTATGCAATTTATATCTCTGTAAACCTGCCCAAAAAAGAGGTAAACTCAAAGAAACCTTCCCCAGTTTCCTGCACCATATTTTCTTTTCTTCTCTTGTTTCCTTACATATGGAAAAGCTTAATGGATGCATAATATTCTATCATTTGGGTGAACTGTCACTGGCATAACAGTTCTTCTATTCAAGCATATAAGCTATCTTTTCACTACTGTAAATAAAAATTGAATACAAACATAAATGAACAATGGAATTATTTCCTCTTGAGATGTGTTAATACGGAGCATTTTGATGGTCCTATGTACCTGATATTCCTACTTTGCTTATGAACCAGGACTTGTAGAGTCTACAGAAACAAGAAAACTATACGCAAAATATTCTTGTCAATTTTGAGAAATGTTGTAGATTTATATTTTGATGGCCAACATTTGTAGATTAAACTATTGGATTGGCCAAAAAGTTTGTTCGGGTTTTTCTGTAACATCTCATGGAAAATCCTGAACGGACTTTTTGGCCAACCCAATGTATAGAGGGAAATAAGGGGATGAAGTGTTGACAGTTAATGAAAAATAAATCTTCCTCAAATTATTTTTAAAAATTCTGGCTTAATTAGGTTCGAAGCATCTGAGAAGCAGAGTAAATATTTCAATGGATTTTGTTTCCTGGTCAGAAATACTAGTTCCCCTATGCCAGAATGCTGGTGGCTAATTTGTACTCTGGCCAAATGCCGATTAATGGCTAACTGGAGGTTCTGTGTGTAATTTCAGGATCTATAATAATGGCTCTGTGCAAGAGATGTGTCAAGGAACACTGAGAGTGTAGATGTCTCCACTGATTATTTTAAATTCCATCACTGGCTCTGGGGGTGGAGGTATGTTCTGAATCACTCCAGATGTACATCCTTTTAGAACAGCAGTCCTTCTAACACCCAAGTCTCTGTAAAGGTCTTTAATTAGATAAATCTCAAACAGCAACAGCACCACTGTTGATTTTATTAACATAAATTCTCTATTCTGAAAAGCCATTTTAATGTACAATTTGGGGGGTGGGGATGGGGACCCCTGGCTGAAGATGGGCCGGAGTGGAGAAAGTAGATATAGAAATGGAAAAAAATAAAGTCATTTTGTGGTTCATCTCAAGATGCTTGTTTCAACTTCACTTTATAAATAAAGCTTCAACCTATTAACCTTAAAAAGAAAATCTGACTTTACTATAGACTTGTACAACTGGCAAGAATATTTCTCTATTAAGACTCTCTGTGTGCCTAAGCATTTTTAATGACCCCCATTGATGGCACCATCTGGACACCTGACATTGTAAAAACAAACATTTCAGTATAATTGATGAATCTACCTTAGATGGCTAATACGCAGGTCTGACTGCTAAACTTACAGGCAGTCCTCATTCCACCACATTAAACCTTGCTAAGCAGAAATATCACACTGAGAATTAACATGGGTGTATTATAAGGAAAGCTTAACCTGAAGAGACCTTCTATAACAATGAGAGTGATGGTCCCAAAAAACCAAATCATGAGAAATAACCTGGTGGAGTTTGGACAGAAGCATACTTACAATGAAGAGGTTATAGGGAGATGTCAGTATTGCAGGTGAGCCATAACTTCCCTTACACACAGCCCCAGCAAAGAAGGCTCAGCTAAAAAAATGACCCATCCAATGAACAGCCACAGTTATCCCACCTTCTAGTACCAAAGGATATACCTTTGCTAATACTTCCTTAAACCTCCAGAGTTTCTGGGAAAAGGTGGGAGAATTAACATTAAAGGGCATCTGTTATTTATGAAGCACTTTTGATTCATGTATCCACCCATTCAATATAATCAACAGATATGTATTACATGCAACTTCATGCAAAGTACTATATTAGGTCCTGCAGAGGCAGCAATAAGCAAAACACACCATATCCCTACACCTTTGGAACTTATGTTCTACCTGGAGCTTGGGGGGTAGGGGTGGCAGAAGGTTGGAGCCTTTAGACAATCTGTGGATCTGTGAGTTAGATATTATTTTCCCTCTTTTACAGATCAGGAAACAGACTCAGGAAGACTGAGTGACTTCTACAAGGTTACACAACTAGCAGGTCATAGAAATGGCATTAGGATCTAGGATCCCAACATAAAGCTTCTGTTATGCAATCAGGAAACATGCTTCAGACAAGGACCTCCTGCCTTGTTTACTCCAGGTATCTTGAGGTAAGGCTTCTTCAGATTTAATACATAAACCTTAGGATCAGGGTTCAAATATCAGAGATTTAGAAGTTAGGGGAACCTAGAGCTCAGAGCTTCCATCTGTTTAGTTTCAGCAATTTTAGGACTATGATAGGATTTTTGGACTACCAGTTCGAACAATATTGCTGTTGTGGGAAAAACACATTCAGAGTTTTAAATGAATGATTCACAAACCAACTTTTGGAGTCCATCAATCTGTCATCTCTGATTTCTAACCCTCTGGTTTCTAAAAATCTACTTTTCCATGCTAGTTTCCAGCTCACTTCATTTTGAATAAAAATAGAACTCAGCACAGTTTTTCTTCTTTTATTCTTATTTCTTTCAGAATTGTTCTCTTCCAAGGAATACCTACCTGTCTAGTTTCTTCCCATATGACTTCTGGCATGCAATAATTGATTTCTCTCTCTGTTTCCTGGGTGTAAGGGGTGGGGCTCAAGCCTCTATATCACAGTATTCTGGAACTCTAATAAAATTACTCTAATTAACTGAAGGTGTTTTTGTTTTTGCTTTTGTTTTTGTTTTTTTTTTTTGCCTCACAAGGATTATTAACAAAGCATGATAAATAAAATCTCATACTATATATTATATGGAATATAGGATATTTATCCCCTCCAAATGAATAGGGAAATAAGAAGGTAAAGGGAGAAACAAAATATTTAATATAAAGAAATATTCACTACAAGGTTTTTCAGAAAAATAATATGTGTGGATTTTAATATTAATGAGGCACTAAAGCATATTAAAAATTGCTATGTACAAATTAACATATTGAAAAAAATTAAATGAAAGCCTAAAAACGATCAAGTCATTAGCTCATGCAAAAGACCGATTTGCAGAAGAAAATTCAAAGGGAGGCTACATCACTAACAGTGAAAAATAAAATTAATCATTCTATTATATAAACTTATTTTTGCCACCTTTAGGAGTTATACCTGCTTTTTTAATAACTAATTACATAGTTTATAGAAGTAGAAAATTTATAGTACAGAGGTATGCCTTTATAAATAGGATTTTCTACATCAACAACATTTCTACATTAGATATCCTTTATGATGTCTAATTTGTAATTTGTATTGGTTGATATTTTCTGTATAACAAGACTGCTTTTTTCTGATTTCATCAACTTACTTTTTGTCTTTAATCTGGTCACTGGGCTTCTGCTTACTTCTTTGTGCCTAAATCCATATCTCGGTAATCTGCTTAATATCCTCCTCCCTCTAGAATTAAAGGAAGCTGCTCTTGATTGACAAACTCTAAGATGTTGGAGGCCGTGTTTGCACCCCATCAAGGAAAGATCACTATGTGCCTATAGGCTTCCCTGTGCAACCTCCTTCCCTAGATTTTTCAGTGTAACTTTCAGTGATATATTGGACCCAACTCTTACTGGCTTGCAAAAGCCTGATGTTAAATATTCAGGAATTTCATGAGTGGGAAAACAGCCACAGTAAATGTATTTAAACCAGAGAAATCATCAAATGCTTTTAACCCCTGGAAGGCTGGTTTATCAACACACCACTGAGACATTGTGTCTCTCAGAATACGTTAGATAACTGTGTTTCAATCTTCTGACCATGAACTATTACCGAAATATTTATTTGATATCATATTCTACTAGACCTTGTCCCAGTACTTTGAGCTGGCCTTAAAGTGATGACCTCACCTCAGTAAACCAGTATGGTTATAAATTCTTGTTCCTTCAGTTTCCCCTCTATTCTTCTATGAGGAACTGAGACATGAAGAGCTGAATTTGAAACTATGAACCTCTGAGCAGTCTGGGGAGACTGTCTCTTATATCTGGGTCCTCTCCTGGCCCCAACTATTAAAATACACCTAACACAACACTGTTAATCAACTATACTCCAATATAAAGTAAAAATTAAAAAAAAAAAAAAAAAAAAAGAATGTGACTGGTGAAAAATAAATAAATAAAATATACGTAATTGTATTTTAGCCTCTCAAGTGCCACGGTATGGTAAAAGACTAAAAATACCTACTGTCCTTTAATATAAATACATTCTGACTATGGTTTTGGGATGTACACACTTCAAGGGAGGTTAGCTAAGACATGACTGGTCTTATGGGGGCAACTGTCAACTGGACTTAAGTGTTCATTCTGGATGCTCTTGTTCAATGCCAGTTAAGCAGTCATCTACTCAACTCTAGCATGGGGGTATTTTTAGGAATGGATAGTAAAATGCGGATGACAGGCTGAGCTTTGACATCACCGTTAGCAAGAAAACTGGCTAACTACTTGCTCCTTCAAACTATATTTTTTAAGCTGTATCTCCTTAACTACCGTGTGTTTTTAAACTGGCTTGTGATAGCTGGTAAAAGGCTCTTCTCCTTTTATCATGCTTACTGAAGATTTACCTCTATAAGTAAATTTTTAAAAAATCACATTCTCTGAATGCCTGATAACATTATAAGATTTAGGGACACGACAACGCATCAGTAAAAACCTTCTGGTGATTTTGTTACCTTTCAAAGAAGCCATACGTTTCCTGGCCTTATGGCCATGGCACCCCTAAAAGATCCAACCCCTGGAATGATCCCATCCCACCATAAAGCACTTTGCTGCACTGCAAAGACCAAGATTGAGTATACATGCACTTCTTATTTCTACATTAGAGAAATCTGTGTGTTCTCTTATGGACTCTGGCCCCTTGCACACAGCAGTTTTGTTCTTTAAAAGAATTTAAGGTAAGCTGCTATTGTCAACCAAAACTCTCCAAATTATTATGTTTTAGCATACAATATTATTCTTATTTGTGTAATCCATAATTTAGGAAGCATCCATATTATCTTAATTCACTTTAAAGTTTAAGAATTTCCACCCAAGGCTTTAAAATATCTCTAGGCTATACCTGAAATATTTTTTAAAAAATTATCATATAAAATAAAAACCTCATACCCTTATCCTCCTCCTACATTTCAAGCATCTCAACATGAGTCTTGTTGGGGCTACATAACCGTGGCAATTTAAAATCACCTATCTGCTCGAAACACTCTGGAATTCTAAACTTTTGGCACATAATTCTCTATGTGCTGTTCTCTTACTTGGCTCTTTTTGGAGAAGATGATCAAGATCCGGAATGACTGCATCCCATATAATTCTTCCCAAATGTTTCCCTTCCTGACATTCTTTAGCCATATGGATCATTCTCATTTTTAAAAGGTGAAAAAGTGTCAGGAAGAAAATAAATTTATGGTTGGATAAAAATAACCACATTGCAAATTAGAGGGCAGAAGGCAAAACTGCCCATGAACAAGAAGTAGGGGTGAAACTCAAACCTCCCCTGGAACCCATAAAACTCATCTCCTGGTGGACCAAGAATAGAGGAACAAGTCAATGAAATTACTCTAAGTAAAGGCACTGAACTGAGCCATAGCTCAGATTCAAAACACGTGTGTACACCAAAAAAAAAATTTGGACTTATTTTCAATGCACATTTTATTCAACTGAACAGCACATGGGGAAGCCAAAAATGAGCTAATTTTCAGTGCCATTTGCATTATCTGCCAGGTGTTAAACTCATTAAAGACCACAGCATCATTTGCTGGAATCATCCATCCCTTCATTAGCTACACTCTTTATGCCCTCCAGTGCATGTATTTTGAGTGGACCTTCAGGAAGAAAGATCTACACAGATTTGTTATGGCTACAGTTTCCATTAGTTGAAATGGAAGCAGGTTCAACTAACTAGGGGACATTAATAATAGGTCAGCCAACAATATGTACTGAGCACTTTTTATCTGCTCAGTTCATTACTAGACATTTTAAATGATGCAGAAGAAATAGAAAACTTGGTGTGAGTCCCAATTTCTTCCTCCATTAAGTAGGGATAAAATGGCAATTACTTTGCCTGGCTATTGCGAGAACAAAAAGAAATAGCAGGTGTGAGTGAAAGTAGCCTGGTGAATGGCACATAGTAGGTGCTTAATGAATAATATCTATTTGATGATGATAATTCTCATACATGAGAGAGGAATATCATACCTGAAATAATTGGTAAACAAAACAAGGAGGTATGAAATTAATTTGTATCCTAAGTGAACCACCCAACATTAATAGATGATTGAAAAAGGTGACCGCAATTATACTCTACCAATCCTTTTCATAAAAAGTAATTCTATACAAAGCTAAGATGGACGAGTAGACAATTTCTCCTGCTCTCAGCTGTAGAAGATGATGGGATTGCTCTCAAGGGTACCTTTCAATAAAGTTCACTTCATTATTCCCTAATACATTTTAGCAAGCTTCACTGGCTATAACCATGACTTTCTTAAATGAGAGATACCTTTTTTTCTCAGAGGAGCAAATCAAGATTTCTTATCATAAATGGGCATGTCTGGAAGACAAATTCATACCTCTCATTGTTCAGTGGCTGGGCTACTATTCTAGAACAGTCAACTAGCTTCACTAAGCTATAGTCCTTGCTGTAGAAAAATAAAGACATACATTCAAAGATTATCTGGGAAATATAGGGCTCTGGAATTTCCTTTACTAGAGAATTTTTGGGGCTTTTCTTTGAATAACCTGGACTTCTTTTCTTCATTATAAATAATAACTTTTAATCTCCATAGAGTGAAGTGCATCAATGAACCATAAGACGTCTGCTATCTGGTTTAGAATGAAGCATAGTGCAATAGATCCAATGAAGACTTCTTTCACTTTCCTGTCTGAAGCACATGAATTTAGTTGTCAAAAAAAGACTGGAGGTGTATCCAACTGGTGTTGTAATATGATTTTTAACATTAAAGTCTGAATCTATCATTCCAGGTCCTCCTACAATAGAAAGGCTATGAGAGCAAATATAATGATGCATAATTTATAAATTTGACTTCTCCTCTCTTCTTCTTGTTCTTATTCTTCTTGTTCTTATTCTCAAGAATGAACAAAACATATGCTTTAAAAAAGGAACTCCCTTTATGTTGGGGAATAGACAAAGCAAGAGTCATCCATTCCCTTGGTTTTTATGAATTCAATTTTGAAAGGCTAACATTATTCTGAAGAGTCAGTGATCCCCAGAGTTCTATAAGTGGTTTCTTCTTGTTACAATGGAGATTGAACTCTAAATCTGCAATTCCCATTGGGCTTCAATTACCATATTTATTCACATGATCTACCTGTTATTTTTACTCTGAATTTGGAAAAAGATATTATGTAAGCATCTACCTGCTAGTCTAATCATTAATTTTAAGGAGCATTAATCATATTTTAAATTCATATCCCTGATATTTAAGGAAAAAAAATCACACTTGATTTTAAGGAATCAATGGTACAATTAATTGGAGTTTAAATGACCCTATAGACTTTTTTCAATGTGTTTTTTTTTTTTTTTTTTTAGAGTAGGAAAAAATCTTATTTAATGAGGCAGTACTTGTCTACGAGTAAAAAAGAAATGATTTTCTGAAAGATTGCTGGGTGATATTTACATTTAGTACAGTGAGGTAAAAGTAGACACATAAACTTAATAGCTTTCTTTTCCTCTACTCCAGCCTATAGCAAGTTGAGGTAGAGGAAGCTATTTGTAACATTTAATGATTTGTGTATTCATGTCAGAAAAAAAGTAAGTTCATCTTATGTTAACCTCTTCTGATTTCAAGGTTGTTTTAAAGCATAAAATTAAAAAAAGCTTGTGTTCCCATCCACATACATCAAGAGAAATGGAAAGATAAATTAATTTTCATTTCAAACCATGGATAAGATTGTTAGCAGAGTTATACACAGAAATATATGGTACAGTGTCTTAGGAAAATATAGACATTTAATCCTAATAGACCTTTTCAGCTCTACCCTTCCACTCTCAATCACTTGTTTTTGTTACCCACACCAAATTATTTTGTGTTTTCTGGCAGCTCCAAAGATAGCTCAGAGTGGAGGAAGAACAGGGAGAGTATAATCTCCATCACCCACAAAGCCTCTGCAAATAATAAAATCTAAGGGAAAATAATGTGTGCATTATACAAATGTATATTCCTTCAGTACAAGTCCCTGAAACTTTTTTTCATTGAGATATAGTTGATGTACAATATTATATAAGTTATAGGTGTACAAACATAGTAATTCACAATTTTTAAAGATTATACTCCATTTATAATTATAAAATATTGGCTATATGCCCTGTGTTGTACAATGTATCTTTGTAGCTTATTTATTTTATACATAATAGTTTGTACCTCTTGATCTCCTACCCCTGTCTTGTCCCTCCCTCTACCCTCTCCCCAGTGGTAACCACTAGTTTGTTCTCTATATCTGTGAGTCTGTTTCCTTTTTGTTACATTTACTAGTTTGTTCTACTTTTTAGATTCCACATATAAGTGATATCATACAGTATCTTTACAGTATTATAAACATGTATATTCCTTAAGTACAAGTCCCTGACTACTTTAAAAATTTTTATTTAGCTTTTTGATGGGCTTCACCCTATTTTTTTCTTTCTAAAGTGGTTTAATAGATCTAACACAAGCTTATTAATATTTCTTTCTAAAAATTGAGAAATGGCTGAAAACTTTCCATCAATTACATTCCCTTCTTGGAGGTCTTCATGCCTTTACCTTCTTACTCCAATCTAAGTCTGTTGCTTTAGATGCTATTTTCTTGGGGCTTCCCTTCACCTCTTTTTCTTCACCTCTGTGTTTGGTTTCTTGTTTCTCGGATTGTTTTGTTTTGTTTTTTTTGTTTCATGTAATTTACTCTCAAGTGTTGCTTAAGTATACCCTCCAGTTGTTTCTTCTGAAAGAGTAGAGGGAACATAATTCTTAAAATATTTTGCCTGTCTGAAATTGGCTTTATTATACCTGTACACTTTCTTGATAGTTTGGATGGATATAAAATTGTAAGTTGGAAAAAATTTTTACCCTAGAAGTTTGAAGGCTTCCTGTCTTTTAGCATCCAAGTATTCAATGTTGTTTTGAAAACTGAAATGCCATTTTTTTCCCTTTCTTGGTATGTGAGATGTGATCACCACCGCCCTCTCTGCCACTTATGCTCCACAGATTTAGTCTTTAATTTGATTGTTCCGTAATTTCCCCCTGACGTGCCTCATAGTAAGTCTTTTTAAAAATCCAATATGTTAAGAAGTAACTGAACTTTTTTCAACCTGAGAATCAAGTCCTTCAGTTCTTTAGCAATTTTTTTGGTTATATCTTTGCTATTTTCATTCCTTAGATATTCTGTGTTCTCCCTTTCTGGAAGTCATTTTAGACAGTTGTTGGATATCTTGGATTAATTCTGTCATTAAAATGTTTTTGACCATTACTTTTTCTTTTTGCTCTTTTTTTCTGGGAGATTTTCTCAATTTCATCTTTCATCTCTCCTTTTGTATTTTTGCACATCTACGATAATATTTTAAATACCTGGGATATTTTAATTTTTCTCTGATTGCTCTTTTTTATGATTTGTACCTTTATTTGTTTTGTTCTCTTTTATACTGAAACTGTTCTTCATACACTGGTCATCTTTGACTATCTGAGAGGTGCCTTAAGAAGATCTTATGGAAGGTTTTGTGTCAATGTGTGTGTGGTCAAGGGCTTTATGATAGGGTAATGCATAATGAGATAGCTTTACTTTGGAATAACAAGACCTACATATCATTATGTGTTGGTATTTTCTCAAGGACCATTATGTTTTTCCAAAGAATACTCCAATTTTATTCATTGTTCTGATATCCTGTGAGTAGGGAGCTGTGTCTAGGGAGGATATTTGAGTTTCTTTCTTTTTTTTTTTTTTTTTTAAACTTTGGGTTTATTTATTTATTTATTTATTTATCTATTTATTTATGGCTGTGTTGGGTCTTCGTTTCTGTGCGAGGGCTTTCTCTAGTTGCGGCAAGTGGGGGCCACTCTTCATCACGGTGCGCGGGCCTCTCACTGTCGCGGCCTCTCTTGTTGCGGAGCACAGGCTCCAGACGCGCAGGCTCAGTAATTGTGGCTCACGGGCCCAGTTGCTCCGCAGCATGTGGGATCTTCCCAGACCAGGGCTCGAACCCGTGTCCCCTGCATTGGCAGGCAGATACTCAACCACTGCGCCACCAGGGAAGCCCTGAGTTTCTTTTTTCATTATTTCTGACCAGTGCTTGATCCCCAGCCTTCTTTGTTTGGATACCCTTAATTTTAAATTCAATTTCTCTAAAGTTTTATACCTCTGGTCTCCTGTGGGAAACGGGGAGAGGTGATCTAGCTATATAAAAACATGGGAAAGAATTTGGTGATGCAAGCATATACTAGAGATTTTGAAACAACCCTCTTGTTTTCAGTGTCAAGCACTTTCTTCTACTCCCACATACTTGGTAAGTCTAAGTCCTGAGGCTTTCCAGGTTTTGAGAGTGGTGGGAAGGAGCTGGCATGTGTCACAGTTATCTAAACTACTGGCACATAGGTTTCAGATTTATCTACTTTGTTAATTCTCCACTTTCCACCTTCCAGAACTCTGTTGACATCTCTTGATAATTTTTACCCCTCTACTATTCAATTTGTGCTTTTAAATTTTTAAACTCATATTTTAGAGGTTTTTTTTTTTTTTTAATTTATTTATTATTTATTTTTGGCTGTGTTGGGTCTTCGTTTCTGTGCAAGGGCTTTCTCTAGTTGCGGCAAGCGGGGGCCACTCTTCATCGCGATGCACAGGCCTCTCACTATCGCGGCCTCTCTTGTTGTGGAGCACAGGCTCCAGACGCACAGGCTCAGTAGTTGTGGCTCACGGGCCCAGCTGCTCCACGGCATGTGGGATCTTCCCAGACCAGGGCTCGAACCCGTGTCCCCTGCATTGGCAGGCAGACTCTCGACCACTGCGCCACCAGGGAAGCCCTAGAGGTGTTTTTGAAGGCAGCAGAGGTAGACTTTGAATTCCATTTGCCATGTTTTACCTGAAGACTGTAGACTATATTTAAACACATGTTGATCATGAGCTGTGTATTATTTTGAGATTTGGTATTCCAATTAACTCCTTATACCATAATACCACCCAGACAGAAATGTTTCTTGATATGTTACATAATGGAACATAAGAGTCAATTTGAATGAGAAACTAAGAATAAACGGTGGTATAGTTTTGTTAGCTATATGATATTAAGATATGGACTGGGAATTACTTAACATGAAAGCTGAGTTTCTAGGAAATGATGACTTCATTTCCACCCAGTGAGAGAAATGTCTTCATCAGTTCATGTAATTTAATATTTCTTCTTTGCAAAAGGTACGTAAAATAATAATTATACTAATATGTGAATGACCAAAGAATTTACAAGGAAAAAAAATACAAGAATAAACTCTTCTAGCTGAACCTTCCTTTTTTTCCCCCCAACTACTTAAGTTTTATTATTTTACCTTAAACCATTTCTTTTATTTTCTTGAATTTTTTAAACTATTTTTTTTCACATATATTAAACTCCTGAGGGGGTGAAAGATGCTGAAAGTGTACTATGCCTATGTGTGTATAGGTGTGTGTACTGTGTGTGTGACATATACATATATATGTTTTGTTCTGTACTCATTTAGTATTTTGCTGAATTAATAATACACCAAATTTACTGTAAAATCATTTTTATAAGACTGTCACTTGGAGAGCACAGAATTATCATTTGGAAGTGGAAAACATAACAAATATACAATGAAGCCCAGGTCTGCTAGCGCACCATCCTCTCATGGCCCACAGCCTGTGGCCACTGGGCCTCCCCACCAAGCTACATTAAGGATCAACTAGACTTATGTGACCTCAGCTTGGAATTGAATAGCGAGCTTATGACTACAATTTAAGTGGGGAAACTGATTCCAAGTTTTAAAAACCTGAATTGGAAACATACTTAAGAAGAAAATACAAGGAGTATATGGTATGCATAAGGACGCTTATGGATTCCTCTTGACTGACTCTGGCTAAAACAGTGACACTAAATCAATATGGCTTTTATATTGCTTTTGCTAATTGTATTTCCAAAAAGTTCAAAATACAAGATACAATTAAAATGACAAACAGTAATTTTTGTCTCTGTTAAAACAATGAAGCATAATCTTGCATTCTGGGGCTCTTTCCTTCTTGTGACTAGAAAAGACAGCAACTGAAACCTAGAAAACTATTGAAAGTTAGAGATCAGACCAGAAACCTCTCTGATTTCACAGTAGAAACAAAAAGATACTAGTCCTATCAATTAACCCAAATATTTACTCACTTTCCTACATACACAATTGTGACTGTCATAAGACTTTTTTAGGTCTATTCCATTTGCTTGATAAGATGTCAATAAGTTCTTGCAGCTCACTGGGAAGCATTCTTCTAGACGTCTTAAGTTTTGTCTGTGGTACAATTTACTTATTCATAAACAATTTTTGGAGCCTATTGTATACTAGATACTCCACTGGTGATGCAAAGAAGAATTAGATGAGATCTTTACTTTCAAATTGTTAGCCAACATTTGAAAAATATAGGCACATAAACACATTATTAACATAGAGTATAGTAGAGCTATTAGAAGTTAGTTAGAGTGTCATGGGATTAACTGAAGGAGACACATATACAAGTCATGGTACCACAGAAGAAGCCAGCCGTTGTGGCAGCAATATATGATAAGTTTAACAGTGCTAAAGCACAGGACACCTGGAAGTGGAAGTAAGGTAGAAAGATAAAGCTAGACAAGGGGGAAGGAATCAGTTCATGAAAAGCCTTACATTCTTTGTAAAAAGCTTGTATCTAAGCAGGAATGAGACACACAATAACATGTATTTTGGAATCATCATTTTAGCAGAATAAAAATTATAGATAGAATTCAAGTCTTTGTTCCGTAGAGACAAATCTATTCAGTCAAACCATGGCAACCAATCATATAAGCACGGATGATCCTTCATTTTAGAAGAGTAAAGAGACTGTCTTTCCTGGGAAAGTCGTTACACTCTTATTGACCTCTGGCTAAAATTTCTTAACCAAGTCATGGAAGAAGAGGCTAATTAAAATCACTTAAAAATGGAAAACAAACGTCATTTAAAAATCAGGGATTTTTAAAAATCTTGAGGAAAACAGGTATGAAAAACAGATAAATAAAAAGACAAGGTTAAAAGATGGAATCTATTAATATTTTTAACCATTTTGGGTGCCTACTTACCCTATGTGCCAGCTAAGAAAGCCACAGTCCATACTGAGCTATTAGGTAACCCATACCTTCTCCCTTCTGTTAATAAGAGCGCATTCTAGAGTCTCCAATCTGGCACTTCTATGGAAAAAGGGAGGGTATGAACTTTGCACCTGTGATATCATTGGCCTCTGGTGTTGATGAGAGAAAGGAAACATAAAGAAATCTAATGGTGAAATTCTGGGTTAAAATATGCCAACCACTGTTTAACATGATTTTTGAAATTTTGCCAAGATTATTATCTAGCCTCATTAATAATATACTGGGAATGGGTGGTTATAGAATTTCAAAAAATGCTATATTAATATAACTATGTTTTGAGAAACTATATAGAATCTTACTTTTTCTCTTTTACCATAATATTAATGCAGTAAGTATCATGTCAGATAAAGTATAAGAATAATTTTGCTTAAGATAAATTTAATGACTTTGTGCTAAAAGGGACAAATCTTTAATTATATGCTTATAATTAAAGGATGAACCAAAGTAGTGTCTGGCATACTGTGTTGGAAGAAATGTACATATTTGAAAGTTAAAAAACCAAAAAACAAAAACCTACGAAATCAAGCTAAAGTATATTTAAATCTAGTAGATCTATCTATAGAGGTACAAATCTAGTAGACCTCTCTACAGAAGTACAGATATCTCTACATTTGCCTAATATTAATTCTGTAATTTTTTTCCATTATCATCAATATTTTGCTTGACATCCACAAAACACTATTTATATGCACATTATCAAAACTACAACAAAAGATAACCAGAACTATCATCTGTTTAAGAAATGAGGAAATTGAAAATTAATAAAAATTGACTTGTCCTAAGTCATACAAAGGCTAAACTTAAACCCAATAGAATTGAAATGTTGGGTTGCATAGCTTTTACAGTCCTAACATTAACGTCTAAAGGATCTACAAAATTCAGTGGTAACTTTTAATTTAAAACTTGAAGGGAGGGACTTCCCTGGTGGCGCAGTGGTTAAGAATCCACCTGCCAATGAAGGGGACATGGGTTCGAGCCAGGGTCCAGGAAGATCCCACGTGCCAGGGAGCAACTAAACACGTGTGCCCCAACTACTGAAGTCCGCGTGCCTAGAGCCCTTACTCCTCAACAAGAGAAGCTACCGCAGTGAGCAGCCTGTGTACCGCAACAAAGAGTAGCCCCTACTCACCACAGCTAGAGAAAGCCCGTGGGCAGCAACAAAGACCCAACACAGCCAAAAAAAAAAAAAAAAAAAAAAAAAAAAAAATTAAAAAAAATTTTATAAAACTTGAAGAGAGAAAGATTTTATGAAGGTAAGTCAGTTAGCATGGAGAAAAATATGACTTGTAAAAATTTGTATGAGTGCTTAGAAATAAAAAACAAGTTGAATAACAATTAGGTTTAGAGTTAATATCAATATAATTTAGATACAGTAAATATTTGTCTCTCCACTGATAAAACTGGAAGATTTCATTCTGTAATGCATGTGCCATTTTTAAAATAGTCTGTCTCAAAAGTTATTTTATTTTATTTTTCTCTCTGCATGAAGAGTGCTACGGCAGACTGCAAAAGTGCTAGGTAATATGCTATAATTTATGGTTACACTTAGAAATTCTCTCCAGATTTTGGTTAGCCTTCTTTTAAGGAGTTCTGAAAATTTTATGTTGACTGGGGGCTTGTGTGGAGGGATTTGGGGTAGTTTTTGCTCCTTATAGTCCTTAGGTCTTCCTCTAAAGAAGATTTGGAGTTATCAAATCGTCTTAAAGTTGGCCAGCCTGTAGAAAGCTGGAAATTGTTAGGAATTGCCTCAGGGGAAACTCCAGTTGTGAATGGTTAGAAGAACATTCAAGATTTCAACAAATCTTTCTAAAAGCCCCATGGTTTCTGAAAAGAGGTCAGAATATGAATAAATGAAATATGACTGATGTCATTCCTAAGGTGAAAGCAACAGATTCAACATATCTTTGACCAATGTTCCCCAGGCATAAAAGGAAGAAACTGTTAGAAATCAGACCATGAACAAAAGTTAGAATTTTAAGAAAAAAGGGACAAAATTCTCTACAACTATCTTTGTGTTCTGATGAACATTGACATGATATAGGATAATCCCTGCTTGTCCCTCCTGACCCATTCTTCAACCTTCTCCCCCTTGCTCAGTGCTTCATGAGCTTAACATTTTAGGATGGCATCAACCAGGCCCTCTTGCCTTGCAGTTTCTTGTTGGTTCAATGTGAGGCACCAGTAGAATATTAGAAGGTAAAAGAAATGAGGAGTCATGGTGTTTATTTTCCTTGTTCTCTACCTGCCAGGGTACATGTTGTCATATGGTTTTTTGGTGTTTTTTTTGTTTTTTATCTTAGGGTCTTGTTGGGTGACCCTCTTAAACAGTACAGGTCTTTCTGGCTGCTGATAACCTTGTGTTCTATTGAGCCTGGGTGTGGAAGTAGCTTCCAGTTATAGTAAGCCCAGTATGCTTCACTGTCCTTTAACCCTATCGATCCCTCTGTAAAGAGTCACTTTATTAAACGCTCTTCAACCTTTTTTAAGTGTCATCAGTTTTCTGAAAGGGTCCTGACTGATACACATGGACTGGATTGTCACAGGATCATTGTTACCTGTGAGAAGGATTAGTGGTGGACTGAAAATGTCATGTGTGTATAACACAACAGACACAAAGGGTGTTCCCAAGACTTAATATGGATAACACAATTATTTTTAAATTTCAATGGTTTATGGTGATCATTCTGGCATGGAAAACTTCTCCTTTGTGTTAGGGTTCATATGTAGTATGCTCATAAGTTAGATTGCCCGAGTTATAAATTGCTATGGAATTCTGGTTACCTTAGAGATTGCTTCTCTTAAGTAGAAAGTGGCAATTGTGGTCTGCCAGGGCCCTGAGAAAGTGTCTGTTTTTGAACTCCAGGAAGACATAAAGGTGGGGAGCTTTTCAGGGATCGCCAGATGTGGCTGCTCCAAGGTTACATGGTCCCACATGTCCCAATACACTGTTCCTTGGGGGAATAACTTATAATTCAACAATTATTCTCACATTCTGGAAGACTAGTAAGCCTGGAGCTTTTGATTTAAATATTATAGAATTAAGTGCTTATGTGAGAAAACAGACCTATGGGTAAATAGATGGTAAAATGCTTAGTGACTGCAGTCTGTAATTACATAGTATATAATCACCTCTGTGGTTGTTACAGTCCAAACAATAGTAGACAGCGAGGTGTACATTAAGAACAAACTGTGTTATTCAAAGTCCTGAAACTCAGAATGTACTCAGCAAGGAAAGAGGTTCACATGCTATTCACTGTCAGAGTAAGCAAAGAATATGCTCCTATTCCCTGAAGATTCAGCCTCTTATAAGTGGAAATGCTGTGGATATGGTGCTTTTGTAAATCTAGTGTAGTGACAACTCTACAGCTATTTTAACAGCTCTTTTATATTTCCTTTAGTAAGACCAAACTAACATTTTTTTTCTCTAATGTGATTTTAAATTCTGGCTCTAAGTTGGGAATCAGGGCTGCTCCTTATACTGGTTTTAATGTTGATACCTACTTGGCAGACAGACTTGAAGGTGGTCCCCAGGGTCCCTTCGTCCTGGTGTCTATACTCTTGTATAATCCTGTCCCCTTGAGTGTGGACAGAACTTGTGACTTCCTTCTAACCAAGAGAATTTGGCAAAGGCGATAGGATTTCACTCCCCTGATTATGCTATATTATATAAAACTCCATCTTGCTATCAGACTGGTCTAGAGGCTCTCCTTCTCCCTTGCTGGCTTTAAAGAAGTAAGGTGTAATGTTGTGAGAGGGCTTTTGGAGAGGGCCATGAGGCAGTGAACTTCAGGCAGCCTCTAGGAGCTGAGAGAAGCCTCCAGCCAACAAGAAACAAGAAGCTAGAGCCTCATTTTTAACGGTCAGAAAGAAATTCTGCCAACAACCTGAGTGAACTTGGAAGTGGATCCATCACCAGTTGGGCCTCCAGATGAGAACTAAGCCCCAGGCTGATATATTGATTGCATCTTTGTAGAGGAGCCAGCAAAGTATGCCTAAACAAACCCATAGAGACTGTGAGATAATAAATATGTGTTGTTTTAAGCCACTGAGTGTGTGGTAATTTGTTACATAGTATAGAAAACTAATACACCTGTTCAATACATACTGAGTGAGTACCATGAGTCAAGCATTATTAAGAGTATTTGAGAAGACTACAAAAGAGATAAATTCATATACTCAAGGAAGTTATGGTAGGTAAGATGATTTCCTTTCACACACAGATACAGGGAAACTATTTACAACATCAAATGACTGTTCTACTTTAAGTGGATATGAGAACAAGGTAGATCTATGAAATAGTATTGAAATTTTTATCAAGCTCTATCAGTTAAAGTCTAAGGCCATATGTATGTATTTTTGCCATTCTGCAATCACCGTTATCTGTGAGGGCATGTATCCTTGCCATTACATCCTGTATCATCAGGTAGAAGAGTAAAACTTCACAAAATTTCATAACACTCAGCGATGCTAAAAGAAACCCTGTGACTTGCCTTTGCTCAGGGCCATGATAACTTTCTCTGTATGGTTCAAATAATTAGGATATGTACTGTTGAAGGGAGCACCGTCATTTGCCTTTGCATTCACGATCCACTAGCTTACACTGTCAAACATCTATATCAAATCTATATCAGAGAGTTGACCACTGTCTTAGACTAAGTTTTCAATAAAGATTTTTGAGTGTCTGAATTTCTTTAATGAAATAGATAAACACAACTAATCATACTAACCAGGGCAGAAAGAAAGAGAGTTAAAAAGAGGGATGCAGATAGTACAGATGTTAATTTTTTTTTAAATTAATGCAATGATATTTGAAAACTCTTGCCAGGTCTTATGTTTGTTTGCTTTCAATTTGAGGCTTTAGGGACTCACATCAAAGTAACACAAGAGTGGCTGAACTCTGACATATTTTAAAGAGCTTCTGCAACAACAATTAATATGGAGCCACTGACACTAGAATTAATCTTGGAAACCACTCTCAAGGTGATGGGGAAAATAAATGTGCACGGGAGTTACCCATAGTGCTGCACCATCATTGTTGTGTTCTATCACTGATCACTGATGATAGCAAAAAAGCAATCACTCACAAGACAGAACTAGTAACAGTCTTCAAATATGAAAGGATACTCACTCACTTCCATATTTGGTAACAGTTCATGCTTAATGAATAGCGGTGTTTTCTTTTTTCCTGCCCTAAGGGCATAAGAAACAAGCCTCCTCCTCTTCCTTTCCCTGCTGCACTGGAGGCCAGTTCATTCACTATCCTGAAATAGCCCTTTTGGATACCGATTTTTTCCCCAGATCTAAATATGTGGCTCTAAGAGAATATAGAAGATACAAGTATTAGCACTATTGTATGGCTACAAATATATGGGCACTGCACACAGGACCAACCCTGCCCTGAGCCAGACAGCTGAACTGACATCAAAATTCAGGGAAGACCATGGTGTAACAGGCACTGGAAAGTGTCTACTGTGCTTTTTCATAGTGGTAGTGAAAATGCCATTGTCAGCATTAGTTCCATTACTCTGGTCTCACTAACTCAACCCTTCCTTCCTTTCACAAAAGGGCATTACAGTCACTCTAGTGGTCAATGTGCAAGCCGGGGTTCCTGGGTAACATGAATCCTTGTTAGGTGCATCTTATAGTTTAACCAGCCTGACTATGAGGCTGCACTCTGAGTGTCCTCTCACTCTTGAACTCCTCTTGGCTGCTGCACTTTTGCCCTCTTGATGCCTTCTGATCCTCATAAACAGTAGTTGTGGTAGATAATGAACATTTTTCTATATCAGGTAAATTGTAAGCTGTATGTAAGACTCACAGGGGAACAATAACTCTCCTTGGAAATAAAGAGGTAGCCATGTAAAATAAACAACTGTTTGGTCCATTGCTATCACTCATTTCATTCTGGAAGTATTTATTTGAGTTTCGTGAACGAAGTGGATATTGTAAATAAAACTTCCCCACGATCCCAAGATTATGCTTAGTTCTCAGAATCTAGATGGAAATATGCTTATGTTGAACAATTTAGATTATTTCTCAAATACAGGGCTCCAAATGTTCCTCAATAACAACATCCCTGTTTCTCATCATGCCTTGAAAAGCACCATCTAATAGCTCACCTTTTCCCTCTGAACTTTTCTATGCATTAAATCCAAAAGAATAAAGGATACCTATGTGATTACTTAGAATGAATAAGATCATAATCAACCCAAAAGAAAGCATTATGCTTGTCCAGAAACTCCTTACCAGGAAAACACCAAAGAGGAAATAAGAGTGTTTATCTATGGTAATAACAATACAGTTGCCTAGCAATCAATTTAAGTTCACTGTCATCTTTATCAAGCAGTGTATTTACACTGGAGACAATCTGAGGAAAGAGAAATCTGTACTGTGATATCAGCACAATGAAAACGTATTTCTAAACACAGCCTCTCATTTGTGAAACAAGATGATGACTACTTAAAACACAGGGTTTAGATAGGCGTGGATTATTTAAAGTTTCAAAATGTCATAACACATTTAAGGCTCAATCATTTCAACTTTTCTCCAAAATCACTTTTTCAACATTATACAATATATTCTACAGAATAGATAATATAGAATATTTCACTGAGAGAGGGAAAAATATTGTCATAGTATGTGTGTACATGTGTCTAAGTATTTGTATGTATATCTGTGCACGTGAGTGTGTGTGTGTGAAGAACCAGAAAGAGAATTATTTGTTGATTTTGTTTAACAGTCTAGGATAATTGGTCTAACAAAAGAATAAAACAGGTTTATTTTAATGAAGTTAATTAAAAACAATTATTTTTAAAATTAATTAACTAATCATGCAGGGACTTCCATTTTATTTTTTCTAACAGCTTTTTTTTTTCCTTAATGAAGTTCAAGAGGCTAGTATCGCAAAGGGATTGTTCAATGTGCATTTAGATATAATAGTTATTCTCTTCCCTGACTTCAACAAGTATACCTAGACCAACTCAGATGAACCACAGACTTCACACCATCAGCAGAAAAGCAGGGCCAGAAAAGAGAAGCTTTGGGGTTTTGTTAAGAAAAGGAATGTCAATAAGTAGAAAGAAAATAGTTTCTTTCTGCTGAACTGTCAGAGGAATGTAGATGAATTGGCACTTAAAGGTACATGCAGGAGGACTTGAGGTTGACTCTGCTGTCAACTGACCAAGAAGGAAGCATTTTTTTTAATGTTTACTGATGCCTCCCCATAGAGCTTACTCAAGGCACAATACTGAGTTAGCGAGACTGTCTTACTACTTACCCTTTCAGCACTCCTCATCCTCTTTTGGAAATAGCAATCACTTTTGCTTTACCTCCTCTTTACCGTAAAATGCTTTCTCTCCATCAATGTGGATAAAATCACTGTGACAATACTTCTACAAATATTTGTATTGAAAATATTATATTTCACTAAGGAAGGTAGGAGGGTGTTTTGTAATGTACATGAGCTGTGGGCAGAGTTCTGAGTCACAATTTCAATTCCTTCCCTTTTCTAGCTAGGTGACCTTAGTCATGTTATTTGGCTGTTCTGAGAATTATCTGGAAAAGAGGACAATCAGATATTCTTTACATGACAGATGTGAGGATTATCTGAGGAGATGTTTGTAAAACAACCTAGCCTAGCACTACCAAAATAGGAGAGAGCATCCTAGATTTTTTTTCCATTGAGGAACATAAAGTACCAGAAAGCAGGTGAAGATTTTGATGATGCTGAAGGACTTTTCCTGCACTCCAGATATAGAGCCATGATGATGATGACTAAGGCTTTTTGAATGATAGGTTGATTTACCCTCCCCCACCCCTCAATAACATTTTAAATGATAAACTTGAATCACAAGTGCAAACACTGGCAACAATCCTTGCAAAATCATTTATGTGGCTCATGGGATTCTGGATAGGAAACTCTAGAGAGCTAGAACCCAAGTGTCACCAGGTACGTCATCTATTAATCTTCACCAAGTCCCAAATAATTCAGATTGATAAGCTGTTCAAATGCCACAGCAATCTTCAGTAGGCAGTATTATCCTTGTTTTGAACATTAAAACATTGAGGCCCCGGGTGACTAAGTGGATCTTAATGATGGTGCTGAAATTTTACCCAGTATTTTGGAGTCACAGTCAACAGGCACTTTCCACTCTACCATCATCAAAGTCTACTCTATAGTTAGGAAAATAATGAATGGTGGACTATTAGTGATAGCTTTATACATAATAGACCATAAATAACCAAAATATTTTCCCCAAGATACTTCAAATGTTAGGAAGAAAGAGACCTTTTATTGTGATGATAAATGATTAACACATAATAGCCGCCAAAAAAAAAAAGAACAACAGCAACAACCATAAACTCAAAGCCACACTTCCTAATTAAAATATTGTGAAAATGCTGCTAAGAATTAATTTTTACCTATTTGTATCTTTATGCCAATAAAAAGGAGGTTACCTGGATGAATCTTTATGATTTACACTTTGGGACAGAAAACTGTCAATTCTACAAGGTTCCTTGGTAAATCTCTACATTAATATTGAGATCAGCACCCATGTTCACTTTTCCTTTGCCTGTAAATAGCAATTACAGGATAACTACAGGGTAAATCTAGGGCTTTGTGTCCCCGAATGCAGGAGTAATTTGAGCTGTTCTGACTATAAATTTGAATTGTTTAACATATGGTTTCTGTAGATTAGAAACACATTTTAAGGTGACTTATTTCACCTCTCTAAATGCAGGATTCTCCCTTTTTTTTTTTTTTTTAGAAGTCAAGTGATTTCAAGAGTAGAGCAGGTTTAGAACTCTCATAAGAAAACTTGAAACAAATCAAGAAACATTTTCTTCATTTGAGCATGGCTTAAATTGAGCATAGAGCAAGATTCACAGAAACATCAAATAATTATACAATGACTAGACTTTTTTATTCCTCAATGAAATAGATAAAAATATTCAATGTTTCTATTTTTTAAACCACTCAAGTTCTAGTTTCAACTAAATTGTCAAATAAGTAGCAAAAATTTAAAATGTAACTTTCTCCATCTTTTATCACTTACTTGTATCTCTCCCCTTTTTTCAAGTACAACCTATTACATACGTTGTCTCTAACTCTTTTTAGTTTCCAATCTCTACTCTCTAAATTTGCTCTACCTCTGTTTCCTTTCTTCCAAATTTTGACAATAAAGTGTATGTAGTCTGTTTACTCTCTTTATCCTTATGGTGATCTGCTTTCTTCCCTATTATTGACATTATTTTCAATTTTCCCCTTACTCATTTGTTTTCCTTTTGACCATTATTTCACCTGTTCTCTTTTCTACTCCATTACCTGATGGCCCTCCCCTCACCATCCCAACACATCTCATTCCAATTTGAGGGATGTACCTCACATTGTCCAAATCTCTCATTGTTCTCCATGAGGTAGGTTTGGGGAATCAAATGAACCACTCTGTGACCTATTCTACTCTTAGGCAAGAGGTAGGAATAAGACAGTAATAGCATATGTATGTTGTAAAAAATTACCTTATAAAAATTCACTCTAAGGATTCGAACTCACTCAAAATAAAAACATGCCCATTACTTTGTGCTTGGAATTTCACTCCATCTGTAATGTCTTTCTGTTTGCCTACCATACACAGAAAATTCATGTAGCTTTTTAAAGCCTCCAAATAATGTGAAAGTGTTGAAAATTCACTTTTATTCCTCATGCTCTGTAATAAAATCGCTAACACTTTTCTAAGAAGACACAGCTTATAGTAGTAAAGAAATACTATTAAGCAATAAAACAAAGAAAATTTGAAACCCACACTGAAAAAAAAAAAAAAAAAACTAGCATGTTTTAAATCTTACCTGTTCTTTAGATCCCACGGGTGTTCACCAGCCGTCTCCCTAAACAAAGAAGAAATGTGACAACAATTAAAATGTTGTGAAAACGATGCTATTAAAATATTCCTCATTTAGGTGGTGTGTTTTTATATTACCTAGATAGTGGAAAATGTCAAATTCCAAAAAGAAGTGAAATTAGTTGTATTTTGGCATTTCCCTTCATTCTTGTTTTAAAGAGCAATTTAAAATTCACCTTTCAAAGCAACAATAAGCAAGCAAAAAAGCTATGACTATTCTAGGAAGAGAAATTACAGTTTAGAATATTAATTAAAAATACAATATAATCAAAATTGTATATAATCTGAAATAAATAACAATACAGTCATCAAATATTATTAAATTAAAAATTCTGTTGGCAAAGTCTACAAACAATTCTTACAAAATGGAATATTCCTTGCATTGTAAGGAATTCCTTGCATCGTTAAGATTTAGTTCTTTGGTAAACACACACAACGCATGCTCAGTTTCTGTAACTAACATCACAGGGTCTCTAGAAAGATAGAATCTCCCAAATCATGATGGTAATGTTAAAAAAGAGAGAGACAAATCTAGATTTTAAAATTGGGCCAAGAAAAGGCTTATTAAAAATTTAATTAAAAATGAAAGTTCATTATTAATATAATTTTTATTAGGGTTGAAAAAGATAAAAGCACATGAAAGTGTTATAGTGTTTCAGAAGTTTCATAAACCGTTTTGAAAACTGGACAACCCATGCTGGCATTTTCCCAATGATTTTCATTAAACTTCCTCACCCTAGTTTTTTTTTTTTTTTTGGTAAGAATGGAACCAGAGAAATCAATTTGGATTCTGTGAGTAGCTTAGGCAAGTGGAAGTATTAATCCATCTCTATAAATTTCTAGAAAATGCCAAATGATCTTGAGTGGCATAAAGCTGATCAGTGGTTATTTGTAGACATGAGTGGGGAAAAGAGGACGGAGGCATTAAAAAGGCTATAAATTAAACTTTTGAAGTTGACAGATATGTTTGTTATCTTGTGATGATGGCTTTAAAGATGACAAAACTCATCAAATTGTATGCTTTAACATGTACTGTGTATTATAGCTATAACTTCATAAAACTCTAAAATAAACAAGTGGAAGTGTGTGAAATAGATATTTAGTCTAGGGCATTAACTGCCTGGTTAGCCAATTGAAAAATTAATGGAGGTTGCTATTACTGCAATTTTTGTTTAAAAGATTATTTGGCTGCTGTGTGATTACCAGGTTGGATAGAGGGTGGTTGGAAGGGGAGATAAAATTCTGTAAGGAGGCTTGGACTACCATATTGGTAGTGGAGGTAAAGGCTGCTGGACTGATGCTGGACTTACATGATAGAGTTAGTAGGTACAAGGAAAAGACTTCCTGAGGCCCTGGATGTGAAGGTAGGGCAATGTAAGGAACCAAGGATGATGGGCATTTTCTGGCTCAAGCAACTGGATATATGGTGCTGCCATTTCCTGAGATAGTGAAGATTGGAAATATATTAATATTTGAGGAAAATATAAGAGTTCCATTTTGGAAATATTATTTGTGAAACCCCATGAGACAACCAAATGGAAATCTTAAGTCGGGGAAAGGTTTCTAGAACTCAGAGGAAATGTCTGAGCTACACAAATAATTTTGAGAATCTCCAGCATATAGATAAGTATGCGTAGATGCCATGAAATGGAGGCAATGTCACTGAATGTGAATAGAGAAAGAAACTCAGAGTCAGTATGCTACATGGTTTATCTACCTGGATGTTTACATCTCTCCTCCCTCCTCCAAATAACCACAATGAGGGTGAAAAGGAGTTCTATGAGCTAGAAGCTATTTTAAATTATTTCTTATGTTTCTTAGAGGCTACTTTCTAATTCTTTTTTTTTCTTTCTAATTCTTATGTAGAAAAGTTCACAATATAGATAGGAAACAAAAAAATATAATATTTTAGTAAATTAACCAAATTTGTCTCCAGTTTGATCTTGAAATTAATCCTCAAAGATTCTTCGATGTCTAATTACTTATTTAATAGGTGTTTATAATTACCTCATCTAAAGTTCATGTCTTAAATAATATTGATATATCTTTTACTACATACATACTTTTAAAATCAAATTAGAGGTGAAGAATAAAGCTTTGTTAAAATTCTCAACAAGATGTCAAAATAATTTGCAGAACATTATTTTTGCAAGATGTGTAGGAAATGTGGAAAAAACTATGATATGATTTGATAAAAGTAGCTGGAAACTCTGTTCTGTAATGCTCTGCAATCAGCAGCTCTTACAAACTCATGAAGATTGCTCATAGAAGCAGAACAAACAATTTTGGAATTAAGTTTATTATTATAGAAGGAAAATAAAACATAGGGATTTCATGTCTCGTATGAATGTTCTGCAAACTATTACTCATTTGAGAATCATGATCTATGGTAGGCTTGGTTTTGTTGGTTTCCACTTGCCTTGAGCATTGCTGGGATGTTGGGAGGTCATGTAACCTTGCTAGATTTGTGGTTCTTCCTCTGTAAAGTGGAAATGATACAACTTCCAAGGGTTTTGATGAGAATAAATGGGATAAGGTACACAAAAATTATTTTTACAGTGCAAAGTACCATAGACTGCACTACAGCAGTAATAATGAGACATCATATCTAATGGTGGCAACTGAAATTACTCAAAAGAAATAGTCAGTGAATTTATGTACTGTATTTAATTTCATTTACAATTTTCCAAGTCATTAATAAAGCCTAGAAGGAAATAACATCAATCTTCAGATGTTGATGAAAGAAAATAAATAACAGAAACACACATATTTTAAACTTTGTACACTTTGTTGACTGTTAGTTTTTGGCATTCACAATAAAAATAAAAGGTCTAGTACCTGTTCACAGTGCATTTCTTGGACTGAAACACTATTCTGAATCTCTCCTATTCCTTTTTTTATACTTAGTTGCTTTCATAATTTTCTAATTTATATTTCTTCTTTACTCCTTGTGATATTGCTCTTTTTTTTTCATTATCTCATCTCTGATTGAGAGTAAATCATTAACTATAATTGTGTAGTTTTAATTTTTCATTTTATAAAAATAATATTTTCCTTTAAAAAAATAATATAATATTCACTGTTGAAATTACAAAAATACACTGAAGCAAAAAAATAAAACAAAATCATTCATAATCCTATTACCAATACTTAACTGCTATTGACTTTTTGGTATATAGCCACATGGTCTCTTTTCTATGCACTAATATATATTTTATAAGTTCAGTAATGGCATCATGTTGTTTCTATTTTTTACTTACTATTCTATGAATATTTTTAAATGATATAGTTGTTTGTCTACCACATTTTTAGGTACTGCATACATAACTATTTTGAATTTGAATTTTATGGATGAAATATAATTTGTTAGACCCATCAAAAAGGCTGCTGTCAGTTCTTTTTTCTTATATAAGCAGCCCTGTGATATACATCCTTAAGGCTATATATTTGCATGAATCATGATTATTTCCTTAGGATGAATTGCTGGACTCAGTCAAGCCTGCATACCAAATTACAAAAATTATAATACCTACTGCCAAATTGCACTCTATAACATTCAACACTCCTCCCAGCAAGTCATGAAAGCGCCTCCTTCCTCACACTATAGCTAATAGTAGATATTGCCATTTTAAAATGTTTACATTTTTGTCAATTTGATATATCAAATTACATCTTTTATCATTTTATTGTATGTTTTCTTTGGTTACCAGTTGGGTTGAGAAGTTTTTTGTGGTTTTTTTAATTTGTATTTGTTAGGTTCTGAAATGCTTATGTAATTTGCATAGTTATCTATCTCTTTGGTATAATCACTTGTAATAACTTCGTATATATTAAGGATATTCACTATAATCATAAAAATTTTGATTAAGAAGACTGATGATAACCTCAACATTTCCAAGATTAACACACGCAAAGATTCGTCCTCAAACCCAAGAGAAAACTGAACAGCTTTCTTAGTTTACTGAGATGCAAAAATGATTATAAGTAGATGAGTGAATTTAAGTAATTTCAATTTCATGCTTCATTTTTTATTACTCTATTTTCATTCAAATTTGAATCAATGTTAAACTTAGTCTATTGCTGTACTGTCCCTTGAAAACAATTTTTGGATTCTTTATATCAACATATTTTTATTCACTATTATGTCTATATTTTACTTTCTCTTTCTTTTGAAACTATGTGAACATGTTTTTTCCTTATTGCCCCAAAAGAATAAACTGGTCTAACTAAAGTTTTCTTGACATATTACCCTAAGAGGGAGGACTTACTGGTGCAGCTAAGGTTAAGAGAAGAACCAACCTGCAGTACCATCTTTGTGTAAGGTTTTTCTGTGCTCAGCAAGGGCCTTAATGCTTTGTCTCAGTTTTGATGTCATTACATAGAAAGTGACGTCTTTGAGGTCAGCAGCTAATCACAAATGTAATCACAAAGGGATATGTATTCCTATGCATACTCCTCTAGACTTTGGCTTAGGTATACTTATTCAGGGATTAAAAACTAGAAAATTAGGAACTCATGCAGGTTCAGAGATTGTAAACTAGTTGATGTTCATTAGTGGTTAGCAAATAAGTGTGCCATACCAATAATGAGAACTGAAATAAAATATCTTACATTACTATCGTGCATTATAATCTGTTCACTATCTCATGCCACTCTAAATAACTTTGTTTCTATATAGATAGTAGGAACTACAGTTTGAAGTAAAACGGTCAAGGTTTCTGCTCTGATAGAGATAATATGCTAATGGGTAACACAGGTAATAAACAACAAAGGTAGATAGATGGACAGACAGACAAATAGAAGAATGGACACTTTCAAGCAAGATTGTATGGGCAGTGTTGGGTAATGCTGAATAGGGTAGTCAGGAAAATGTTGTTGAAAGGTAATAATCTGAGCTGAGACCTGAATAACAGAAAGGAGAGCCATGCTAAAAAGAAGGGTGAAGACCTCTAGAAAGGGCATATATGTGCAAAGACTCTGACACAGGAAAAAACTTCAGTGTTTGAAGAACACAAATGTGCTCAGTGTGGCTGGAGCATAGTGAGCTAGGAAGAGCCTGATACAGGAGGAGTGCGAGAGGAGGTGTAGGCCAGGTCACAGATTATGTAAGGCTTTTTAATCATGGTAAGAAGCTGACCACAGTCAGATAACTGGGGGCTACCATGATGACAACGATGATGAAGACAATCAAGATCAAGTTGACTACGAACTCAACAGTATAGAAAACTGTCTTTTACCACCTAAATGTTATATAGCAAGCCAGTCTTTGAGTCTGGTTCCTTGTTCAGACTCTGTTCAGTTTCATTTTCTCTACGTTTTGTTATTGCCTAGAGTGGTGATGTTTTTTCACCTCTTAAGCCTAAAGTTGATAACTGCTCTTGATTTCTGTTTGTTTGTTTCTATTTCTTTTCTTAAGGCATTTGCCAATGTTTGGATTGATTTTAGTGCTGAAGAAGCATTTACAAGACTCAACAGATTTATTTAGGAATTAGATTTCTGAAATTCAAACTATTTTAATGATCTATCATTAATAGACATTTTTATAGCTTTCTCATTCTCTACCTACCCCATGTCCCAAACCACTTTATTTTAAGCCACGCTTTCCTGCACACATATTTTAGCCCTACCAGCCAACACACACACAAAAAGCAAAAGCTACAATTGACAATCTAGGAAGGAATCTCCCCTTTCAAAGCATTGTGTCCTGAACTACTCCTTTTGCCTGTTTAATTCTCACCTGCTTGAACGTCTATTTCTTTTTTCCAATTACGGCTTTTTCCCTTTACTGTAAAGTCCACTCTGTATCTTTTGCTTTGGCACCTGCTATGTTTGGTGTTCTTCCCAACACTATTTCAGGTTGTACCTCAGCTTTCCTACACAGACCCTGGCATGCATCATGCATCTTGTCCAGCCAATTTTCTACCCACGCCCTCCACTTCCCCAGTTGGATTCACCAAATGTAACTGTCAACCAGTATAGAATTTGCTTCCCCCTACCCTGGCACTCTTTGTCCACATTTAAATGAACAATAACCTTAATTATAAGAAGAATAAATAAATAAACAAACAAATATAAACACACACACATAACTTATGCATTCGCAAGTTAGGTTTTATCCATTTGACAATAGCTGTTACATGGAAAACACATCCATATATAAACTATATAGATGCTCTAATTTTGTTTGCAGTCATCCATGAGTTTAAAAAATATATACTGATTGAGTTTAAGAAGCATTTTTTAAATTACTTTTTAAGTTACTCTTGTAAATAGTATAAGTTTTGGACTTCAGCATCAGTCTTTTTTTTAATGGTTAAATGATTTTTTAATTTTAATTAAAAAAATTTTTTTATTAGAGTATAGTTGACTTACAATATTGTGTTGGTTTCACGTGTACAGCAAAGTGAATCAGATATACATATACATATATCCACACTTTTTAGATTCTTTTCCCATTATAGGTCATTACAGAGTATTGAGAAGAGTTCCCTCTGCTATACAGCAGGTCCTTATTAGTTATCTGTTTTATATATAGTCGTGTGCATATGTCAATCCCAATCTCCCAATTTATCCTTCCCCCCACTTCCCCCCTAGTAATCACAAGTTTTTTTTCTACATCTGTGACTCTATTTCTGTTTTGTAAATAAGTTCATTTGTATCATTTTTTAAGATTCTGCATATAAGTGATATCATATGATATTTGTCTTATTAGCAGGAAGATTATAGTGTAATTTTAAGAGCTGATGTGGGGCTTTTACCCAAATTAGTTTCCTTAATGCCAATCATTGTACTATATATTTGTATCTTGAAATCATCAAGCTTCAAAAGCTCCCAATAAAATTAGAATTCATCTGAAAGTCCTATCACGTATCATGGAGGTGACATGGGCTGTAAACAGGGAATGAATAGGCCTGAAGGGAGACCAGAGCATTTAGTGATAGTGGAAATTGAGTGTCTCAAAGTACAGATTTCATTTATTTAAAAATTTTATGTAAGATCTGTTTTTGTCAAGCTTACCATATATTTTATAATATGTTAACGAGTCATGCCCTTCAAACTAACCACCATTTTGTCTACTGACAGTTTGCCTTATATAAAATGATAGTAACATTAACAAATCCCCATCTCAAGGAAATATTAGCCACATTCAACCTCTCTACCCTCTACACCAGGCTCATTACTTTAATCAGCCATTCTTTGTGTGAAATCTCATCAAGTGCTCCTTGTGTATGTAAACCTATAACCCACCATCACATCTACCAATCCCTGATAAAGCATTTGCCAAAGACTTTAAACATGCCCATGGAGTGACTGTACAAAACCTCCCTATCACAAATTGGTGTTGGAGATCCCTTATCAAATCACTTTTCCAACACATTCTTTTATTAAATCTTCTAAATGTGTTTCTGAGAATTCCTCCAAACTGATAAGATAATCAGACGGTATTTGTTGGAGCTCACTAAATTACGTATTCCATAATATTATTATGCTTACTATTTTTCAGACATCAATATTGTCATCACTCCATATACAAATAAATAAATCATAGAGCTGAAATTATACTAGCTTCACTTGACTTTCCATTTAGTGTATATTATTCTTCTAATTCTAATATTTATTTTTCAAAAACAAGAATAAGTATTACATTTCGGAAAATAAATCTTAACTAAAACCTGTAATGGTAACCTTATAATAAATTAGTAATAGTATAGTGTGTTATCACAGCTAACTGGTAAATAATAAAAGACTGTTAATTCATAAAGTCTATTTATACACTTATATTTTAGTAATCTGTACTATCAACACTCCATCAACAAATATTTACTGTGTCTCCTCTGTGAAAAGCACTCTGGGACATCAGGGGCTGAGGGAAGTATCAGCCCTCAAGATATTGACAATCTGGCTAGGGTGCAGTTCTCATGCATTAATTATAAAAAGTAGCACATTAAAAAAAAGTAACACATAGCACATGCCAGCAACATAGTATAGCTAATGCCTGTCATGAGATGAGGTCAAAGTCTTGTGGTGGTTAGGGAAATCCCCCCAGGAGAGTTAGAACTTAAGCTGGGAGAGCCTTGAGATATGATCAAGATCTAATTATGTTGGGAAAAGGAGGAATACAAGGGTAAGAGCATGAGCAAACAACGGAAATGGAGGCACAAGGAATAATGTAAAGCTGCATTGCTCAGTATGGTAGCCACTAGCTACACATGGCTTTTGAGCACTTCAACTGTGGCTAGTCTGAATTGAGATGTATGGTTTCAAAGGCTTGGTATAAAAAAAAAAAGGGAAATATCTCTTTAATATTAATTATTAATTATTATATATTGAAATGATAATATTGAGGATATATTGGGTTAAACATAACAACAGTGGTATTAAAATTAATTTCACTTGCTTCTTTTTGCATTTCTAATGTAGCTACTAGAAAATTTAAATTACATTTGTGTAAAGTCACATTTGTGGCTGGCATTATACTTCTATTGGACAGCATCAAGTTACTGAGTAATTGTAAAGAGGCTGGGTTTATTAAATAAGTATCTTAAAGAAAAGTAATCAGGCTAAGAAAGTGCTGACTAGTTAGGAGAGGCTAGAGACTAGAAATATGAATAATTACCACCTATTCAAAGGCCTACACATAAAGGGTCAAGGGCTGAATGAAGCAGGTGGCAGTGGAGGAGAGATGGTGTAGCATTATATATTTTTCTGTGTCTGATTACTTCTGCTCGACAATATATTTTTTTAGATTGTTCCCACTGCCAGAGACATTATACAAGGTGACTTTTGGAATACCTAACTCTAGTGACTAGATATGAAGACAGAAAGAGAGAGGAATCGAATATGTCTGCCATTGCAAACTGAGGAGACAGGGAAAATGATGATGCCATCGGTGGGAGTGAGGAATTCGATGGGGGGACATGCTTTGCAGGGAGAGGTTTTAAGCCTTGGAATGTTTTGTAGTGGTGGAGTCGTGATGATGATTAATCTCTCCACGGAATGAATGTAAGGAACAGGTAGATGGCTAAGTCTGATATAATGATGTACATCAATGAGTAAATGTACCTAAGCCTTCTGTAAAATAGAAGTGGTATTCAGGGAGGGAATGATCAAATTAATGATAGCGATTAGACCACCATCTTGGTAGAATCCGATATTGAATTCAAGAGTACAGTGTGATTTCAGGTGGTGACTTTTCTGACAGTTCAAACGCAGAGCCAAGAATTGAACCATAGAAAATACTGACATTTGGAGGTTGGAAGAGGATGTTCTATGAGGATAAATTGATCAGTTATGGAAATAGGAAGAGAACAAAGACAATGTGGGATCATGGAGCCTAAGGAACTATAAAAATATCAAGGAGGAGGAGACGGCCAACAGGAGAAAATGTTTTAAGAAATGTATAAAAGACTGTAGATGGCATTTTGCTATTTAGCATCAAAATATTAGCCAGTAGGAATACAATCCTCAACCATGGCATCTAAGAGACAGCAGATGTTCCATGATCTGTCTTTCTGCCTTTGGACCACCTGGCCCATGCTTAGGCTTTTCTCCACATGTTTGCCCTCCTCTCATTCTCCGGTAATCACACCTATCCCATAAAGTTTCTCCTGAATAGTGTCAGATTTACTGTTTCCTGTAGCATTTAATATCTGCATCCTCAATCAGCACTTATCACAGACTGCCTATTTTATCTTTTCGTACATAGTATTCTTCTGACTCCAAAGTTATTCGTCTTCCACCTCGCTATCTCCTTAGGATTGCCCTTAATGTTTAAAATGCTCCATTCTTAGAGGAAACAGAACTGATAGAGAAAGATTCAGGGCTAAGGCTAGCAGGAATGCTTGATCTGGACTGTGAGAGCCACAGTGCTCGCACGGACCCACATGTCATCACTGGCTTTTCATTTCTCCACCAGTTTTTATCCTTTGTTTCTCCTTAGGGCCTTTACTGTTATTTAAGGGTGGAACCCCCATTCTTTCATTCATTCATTCAGCAAGGCACCAAAATATTCAAAAGGTTATAAAATGAATTCGATATGCATCCTGCATACCCTCAATTGCAATTTATATGCATGTTTACATGTCTCTCTTCCATACTTGAATGTAAGATCCTTGAGGAAAAGAACAGGTTATTATACACCTTATCAATATTTGTATTCTAAATGCCTAGATAGTTCTTGGCACTGAGTAGACTGTCAACTCACATTTGCTTAATTAATATATAAATCAGTCAAAGTGTGCATTCCTTCCTGAAAGAGCTGACAAACTGAGAAAAGAAGACAAAATGTGTACAAGCAGCCAGAGTACAGATAGGAAGGAGATGCCTGATAAAAGAAGTACTCAGATAAAAACATATTAGGAGTTAAGTGAAAGGAAAAAAAAAAAAAAATGTCATACAGAAAGGATGGGAGAAGGCTTCCTGGAGAAGCTGGCATTTGAGCAAGGCCAGAAGGAGGGTGAAAATGGGAAATTTCACTAAAGGGAACAGGGATTGTTGGTCCTACCCCAAAATATTTATCCCTTTATACTTATGAAGAAAAAAATACCCATTTTCCCATGTCTGGTTAGTTTTTACTTGAACTCGTGTGATCATTTTTCCTTTACAAAAAGTTTTTTTTTTTTCCCATAAAAAATTTCCTTACAATATGTAGACGCACAGCCAAATTTTATTTTAAGGACAACGGCATTTTTACCTCCTGTTTTGTGTGAGGGTCTGTGGGTTGTAGGAGATGAGAAAAGAGAGCTCCCAGCTGCCACAGCCCAGCAAAACCCCTGAAAGTGATGACTGCATCCATTTCCAGCCAGTGCCACTTTCTGAAAGTGATGTGTTTGAAAGGAGGATTGCAAATAGTTGCTGCTTCTCAAAACTGCGGTTGCTTTTCAGGACGCGGCCATTGCTATCTCCATGCTGACGCAGCTCCCAGCATTGGCACCAGCCTGACTTTGAACTGTTTAAGATATTTCATTCCCAACAATAGAGTATTCCACAAAAAGAAAGAGGCCTTGTTTTTAACAAGCTGAAGTGGATGAAATGGGCAGTCATGGAGTAAAAATGATTATGAGGGAGGGAAGTGGACACCTAGTGAGTGCCCCTCCCACTCTGTCCTCCAGGACTGTGATGTTCTCTGGGTGATGCTCTGAAAAAGTATGCATAAGTAGGGGTGGGGAATGAGTACAAGGGGAAAAATAGACAAGATTTAAAGGAGGCGGCATTTTCGGCACCTACGAGGTATTATGCTGGAAACAGCTTGGGCGTTAGGACAAGGTTTGTATCCCAGTTCTACTCCTTAACAGTATATTTTTTTTAACTTGCTAAGTTGCTTAATATTTCCAAGTTCAGGCTCCTGCATATGGAGCTTGTATTAATTACTTCTCAGCGGTGACCTGAGAGTTTTGAGGTAACATCAGAAACTAGTCAGTTCATAAATGTTGGTATCCCCTGCTCCAGCTTGCCTTCCTTTCCTTTCTTCATGGAGTGCACGAGTGAAATCTCTGTCAGGGACTTCTCAGACCAGTAGATTTCACTGCACACGACTGGAATGAGGGCTGCATTATTCTTTGCTGCAAAGATGGTGCTAATCACCCACCATCTGTAGTGTCTGTGCACGTACTTTTCCATTCCTGATGGAGACGCATTTGTATGCTAGGATAGGCAGCTGGACTCTTTTCCTCCATTCTTTCTTGATCTTCATTTCTCATTTGGCTCATTGGGAGTACTCCACAGACGTGACACACAACTTGGCAATAATCAAGTTAGTGTTTTCAGGTAAAGGCTTTCCATTTCCAAAGATGAGACAGGGTTAGACACACCAAATGCTACTGCTGGAAAAGGCCTTGGAAAATATCTCATCCAAACCCTTCATACAGATGAGGAAACAGAGGCTTAAGAACTAACTTGCCCAAGACATAAAGAAATTTAATGGCCAGGCTCAGATTAGAACTCAGATTCCTGCTGTTCAGCTCAGGGAGCTTTCCAATCATTCTCATACCTCTCAGAGGCATTTTGCCAACTTTTTTGGAAGAACATACAACCACAGTAAATCCAAATGTTACATTCAAGGACAGTCACATAAGAATCTGTAAAGGGATGGTTCTGATTCTGACTATCTTTTGGAAAATACTAGAGATAACCCCTTGGAAGATTATCTTTTCCTTCTTTGATTAGCAACAATTCTGAATGCACCCTTGTTTAGAAACACATGGGCACATGAGCACACACACACACACACACACACATACACACACACAGTTCTCCTGTTCTCTGTCAGGATAAGTTAGTTGCCCAGGTGGTCTCATTAATGACTGCACTCTCTCAGGCATGAAACACCATGACTTTTTGCTGTTGGGACTGCAGTATGCAAATTGACTAGAGTCAATCGTACCTGATTTTCTAAATTGCCTCTGTTATAACAATTCTCCCACCTGGTAATAAGCCATTGAAATTAAACAATGGGATTGATTACACATCCCTCACTCTGGGGAAACTCCATTAGTTTTACCTGAATAAAAACTGCAGAACAGGGCCCAATTTGGGGTAAGTAGTGTACAAGATGCTTCAGGAAGCACAGTAAAAATAACTTTGAAGAAGTTTAAACATTACTCTTTAGCCACAGGGAATATCAAGCAAACAGAATTTTATTTACAAGTCACATAAAGGCATGCTTAAGTGAGTATTGCCTGATGCAGGCCAGAATTGATAGAGCTCATACTTATTTGAGCTCAGCTCTTGACACAGATAGTGGGCTTCAGGTGAATCCTGGAACCTCTATGGCTCTGTTAGAAATCCATATATAGTATAATTCTCCAGCTTGAGATTTTCTAATTTCAAGCCACAGATAACTAGTAGTTGGGAGACCTGGAGAGGAGTCCCATATCTTAACTCACTAGCTGTTTGATGTTGGGCAAGTAACTTAACCTTTCTGAATCTCAGGTTTCAATTACCTAACTTGGGTTTTAAATACCTGCCCTACTCGTTTCCCAAGATTGTTGTGAGGGTCAAATAAAACCATGTACAAAATATGACTTGCAAACTGGTAAGTGCACGCTAAACGTGGAGGATTTGTCTTTTTCGAGGCAGTCATTTTTACTGAGCTTGTGCACAATTCTACAAAACACAGATTTCAGCCAATGGTGAGGTTGGCCTTCTTTTCCTGACCTAACCTCATACACAATGGCTGCAGCATAGATGGACTTTGGAGTCAGATAAACCTATGTCCTATGAATCTTCCATTTACTGGCTCTGTGTCCAGGGGCAAGTTAGCCAACTGCTGAGACTCATCTAAACATGGGCACTGAAATAATACTCACCTCAAGGGCTACTGTGAGAATCAACATTGCTGTGGATGGAACATGAACACCATGCAATTAATGTTACCTATTATTAGCAGAGAATAACTGCAACATGCAGGGATATTCACATCATGCCTTGTTCTGAACAAAGCAAAAGCTTTCATTGCCTGGTACAGTCTGAAGTATTGGAGAGAATTATTCAGATTTCTCTCTTACAAGGAGGGATGCCTAAGGACCTATAAGAAGACTCATGATACACTGCAGTCCATGGGATCTCATTCTCTAGATAGCGAGCCCCCTGAGTGTGGGATTAGATTTTTTGCATCCCACCAATATTAGCAGTCATAGAGCCTAGCACACAGTCTGGCACATGGCCAGATGTATGGTAAACATTTTGCATGAATGAGAAAAGAAATCTTTGGCTGTGAAAGGACACATAGGAATGAAAAATATGAAACTTAATTCTTCCTGTTGAAAATAAGGGCAGAGATTTCCTTCTCTTTCCTTTCTGTCAGAATAGTGACCATTGAAATTTAAAAATGTTAAGTACTTTCACTGTCATTTTCAATGTATCTTTCTAGAAACTATATAAGCCTTTTGTTAACATTAGGACCTAGGAATATTTTTCTCAAGGACCTGGCGGCCATCTCTTGGAAATGTAAATATCTAGGGAGGGAGTACCCCTATCTCCTAGTTTCTGTGGGAAGGTAGGAGCCTAATTTTGGTGGGCCCCTTGCTCCACATTACAAAATTCCTTCCTATCAAAAGATATGAATTTTTTGTTTCCTCCCACACCCCTTTTGGGTAAAGTCAAGTTAACACAGATGGTTATCCCAATCACCAGGTAAAGTTAGAATGAATGATGAGTGACCAATAATGCTGTTAAGTTCTCTTATTTGAAGACTAGTTATTGCTGATCTTGAAAATATATATGTGATATGATGCATCTGCTTGGCTATATCAAAGCGTGAGATTCCTTTCTGTCTGCAGTCTCAGCGAATTGTCTGTGATGCATATCACACTCTGGTTTAACGCTTATTCAATAATAAGGGTGTTTTCTTTCTCTACTTATTACCTTTGTGAAGAGGAATTCTGGGTTGGGAGAAGCTCTCTTTTTTTTTTTTTTCTTTTTTTAATTATATTTCCCCAATACTTACTAAGCAGAGCATCACGTCTCCCAGTCTAAATGGTATCTGATGACTATGGATATAAAGAATGGTCTGCAGGATTTCATATCAACCTCATTCTGCTAGGCTGTGTATTAGACAATAAACTGCATTTTTCTAGGATCTTTCATTCAGAAGCTGTCAGGGGTTTTATTATTGAAGTGGGAATAGACAGCACTGGAGTTCTTGGCCCTTCCATCAGAAATAGATATAAACTCAATTTCATACCTAGTTTAATAAATCTGTTGAACAGATTGAACAGGAAGCACTGAGAAGGTATGAACCATGCTTACTCTTTCTAAGGAGGTGAGATTTCTCAAGACTAATGCTGGTGGTTTAAATGCTAATGGTCTTAACTATTTCTTTATTTAACTATAAACATTAAACAAACATGCCTACCTCTTTGAAACTTAACTAGATTATTCTGTAACTGAGTAAGTTTTAAGAGTTTTAACCGAGTGACTCAGTAGTAAAGATTACTCCCCTTCTGCCATCCAAAGAAAATCCCGATTCAGTAATCATAAATTCTCATTGGCCTCTGGCTAGGGTTGCCCTGATTACTTGCAAGTTTTCTAGAAATTAAAAAAATGCTTGGCAGTTTGTATGGAAAGTGGGGATTTCCAGAGCCTTTTCTAAATAGTGGGGTAAATAAGTAATGCTCTGGTAAACAGAGTAAGATTTAAGACAGCTTACTCAAATAAATTAAGCAAGTAAAGATACTGAGATGAAAGGAAAATGCATAATTGTTAGAACAAAATGAGTCTGCTTTAGCCAAGAGGAAAATAAGGAGAGACAGGACTACTAAATGTAATGTGGAACCCTGGATGGAATCCTGGAAGAGAAAAAGGCCATTACGTAAAAAACTAAGGTAATCTGGATAAAGTATGTACTTTTACTACTAATAATGCATTAACATTAGTCCATTAATTGTAATGTAATTAAATGTGCCATTCTAATGTTAGATGTTAATAATAAGGGAAACAGTGTGAGGTACAAGGAGCCCTCTGTCAGGGAGGGAGTAGAGTTTAGACAAAGACCTTAGGTGAAAATCCTAAAATACCTTTCTTATTTTAATTGAAGTATAGTTAACTTATAATACTTTCAGGTGCACAATGCAGTGATTCAATATTTTTAAAGACTATTACAAGATTACTGACTATATTGCTTGTGCCGTATATTACATCCCTGTGATTTATTTATTTTATAACTGGTAGTTTTTACATCTTATTCCCCTTTGCCTATTTTGCCTATCTCCCCACACTCCTCTCTGGCAACTACTAATTTTTTCTCTGTATCTGATAATCTGTTTTGTTATATTTGTTGTTTTGTTTTGTTTTTTAGATTTCACATATAAGTGAAAATATACAGTATTTGTCTTTCTCTGTCTGACTTATTTCACTTAGCATAATATCTGCTAGGTCTATCCATGTTGTTGCAAATGGCATTATTTCATTCTTTTTTATTCCATTTATACCACATTTTTTATCCCTTTATTTGTCAGTGAACACTTAGATTGCTTCCATATATTGGCTACTGTAAATAATGCTGAAATGAACATTGGAGTGCATATATCTTTTTGAATTGGTGTTTTAATTTCTATGAGTATATACTAAGGAGTGGAATTGCTGGATCATATGGTAATTGTATTTTTATTTTTTGAGGAAACTCCATACTGTTTTCCATAGTGGTTGCACTAATTTATATTCCTATCAACAGTATGAGAGTTCCCTTTTCTCCATGTCCTTGCCAAAACTTATTTCTTGCCTTTTTGATAATAGCCATTCTGACAGGTGTGAGATGATATCTCACTGTGGTTTTGATTTTCATTTCCCTGATGATTAGTGATGTCAAGCATCTTTTCATGAGCCTGTTGGCCATCTGTGTATCTTCTTTGGAAAATGTCTATTCAGGTCCTCTGCACATTTTTTAATTGGATTATTTGTTTTCTCTGATATTGAGTTGCATGAGTTATTTATATATTTTGTATATTTACCCCTTATTGGACATGTCATCTGCAAGTATTTTCTCCCATTCAGTAGCTTGCCTTTTCTTTTTGTTGATGGTTTCCTTTACTGTGCAGAAGCTTTTTAGTTTGATTTGGTCCCATTTGTTTATTTTTGCTTTTGTTTCCCTTGCCTGAGGAGACAGATAAATATATATGTATGTATGTGTATATATATATATATATATATATGTATATATATATACACACACACATGTACGTATATATACATACATATATTTTAGTTAAAATATTTAGCTACATATATTTAGCTATAATATATATAGCTAAATATTTTAGCTATATCTATATATATTTTAGATATATATATATGTATATATAGCTAACACCAATGTCAAAGAGCATGCTGCCTATGTTTTCTTCTAGGAGTTTTATGGTTTCAAGTCTTACATTCAAGTCTTTAATCTATTTTGAGTTTATTTTTGTATATGGTATGAGAAAATGGTCTAATCTTATTCTTTTACATGTAGCTATCCAGTTTTCCCAACACCACTTATTGAAGAGAATATCTTTTCTGCATTGTATATTCTCACCTCCTTTGTTGTATATTAAATGACCATATGAGCATGGGTTTATTTCTTGGTTCTATTCTGTTCCATTGATCTATGTGTCCATTTTTGTGCCAATTCCATACTGTTTTAATTACTATAGCTTTGTACTATATTTTGAAATCAGGGAGTGTGATACCTCTTGCTTTGTTTTTCTTTCTCATGATTTCTTTGTCTATTTGGGGCCTTCTGTGGTTCCATACAAATTTTAGAATTATTTGTTCTAGTTCAGCAGAAAATGTCATGGGTCTTTTGATAGCAATTGCATTGAATCTGTAGATTTTGGGTAGTATGAACATTTTAACAATATTAATTCTGATCCATGAGCACAATATATCTTTCCATTTATTTATGGCGTCTTCAATTTCTTTCATCAATGTCTTATAATTTTCAGAGTACAGGTTTTTCACCTCCTTGGTTAAATTTATTCCTAGGTATTTTATTCTGTTTGATGCAACTGTGAATGTAATTGTTTTCTTAATTTCTCTTTCTGAAAGTTCATTATTAGTATATAGAAATGTAACAGATTTCTGTATATTAATTTTGTATCCTACAACTTTACTGAATTTATTTAATCATGTCATCTGCAAATAGTGACAGTTTTCTTCTCTCCTTCCAATTTGGATCGCTTGTACTTCTTTTTCTTGTCTGGTTGGTGTGTCTAGGACTCACAACACTATGTTGAATAAAAGAGGCAAGAGTTGGTATCTATGTCTTGTTCCTAATGTTAGAGGAAAAGCTATCAGGTTTTCACTATTGAGTATGATGTTAGCTGTGGGTCTCTTCATAAATGGCCTTCGTTATGTTGATGTACGTGCCCACTATACCCTCTTTGTTGAGAGTTATTAATCATGAATGAATGTTGAATTTTGTCAAATGCTTTTTCTTCACCATGTGTGTTTTACCTATTATTTTGAATGTGGCATATCACAATGATTGATGTGCAGATATTGAATCGTTGTTGGAATAAATCCCACTTGATCATTAGGTATGATTCTTTTAATGTATTACTGAATTCAGTTTGCTAACATTTTTTTTTTTTTATTTTTTTTTTTATAGCTACTTTTATTTTTATTTATTTATTTATTTTTGGCTGTGCTGGGTCTTCGGTTCGTGCGAGGGCTTTCTCTAGTTGCGGCAAGTGGGGGCCACTCTTCATCGCGGTGCGGGGACCGCTCTTCATCGCGGTGCGCGGGCCTTTCACTATCGCGGCCCCTCCCGTTGCGGGGCACAGGCTCCAGACGTGCAGGCTCAGTAGTTGTGGCTCACGGGCCCAGCCGCTCCGCGGCATGTGGGATCTTCCCAGACCAGGGCTCGAACCCGTGTCCCCTGCATTAGCAGGCAGACTCTCAACCACTGCGCCACCAGGGAAGCCCCAGTTTGCCAACATTTTGTTGAGGATTTTTGCATCTATGTTCATCAGAGATATTGGCCTATAATTTTTTTGTAGTTGTCTTTGTCTAGCTTTCCTATCAGGGTAACGCTGACCTTGTAGAATAAACTTGGAAGTTTTCTCTCCTCTTCAACTTTTTGGAATAATTTGAGAAGGATAGGTATTCACTCTTCTTTAAATGTTTGGTACAATTCCCCTATGAAGCTATTTTGTCCTGGACTTTTGTTTGTTGTAAGGTTTTTTTTTTTTTTTTTTGATTACTGATTCATTTTATTACTAATAATTGGTCTATTCAGCTCCTCTATTTCTTCCTGATTCAGTCTTGGAAGATTGTATATTTCTAGGAATTTATCAATTTCTTCTAGGTTGTCCAAGTGATTGGCATAGTATCCTCTTATGTTCATAGTATCCTCTTATGACTATGTATTTCTATGATATCAGTTTTAACTTCCCTTCTTTTATTTCTAATTTTATTTGAGCCCCTCTCTATTTTTTCCTTGATGAGTCTGGCTAAGGGTTTACTAATATTGCTTATCCTTTGATAAAACAAGCTCTTAATTTCATTGATCATTTCTATTTTTTTATTCTCTATTTTACTTATTTCTGCTCTTATTTTTATTATTTTCTTCCTTCTACTAACTTTGGGCTTTGTTTGTTCTACTTTCTCTAATTCCTTTTGTTGTAAAGTTAGGTTGTTTATTTGAGATTTTTTTCTTGTTTCTTGAGGTAGGCTCTTGGATCATTATGAACTTCCCTCCTAGAACTGCTTTTGCTGCATCCCATAGATAGAGTTGCATTTCTATTTTCATTCCTCTCAAGGAATTTTTAAATTTCCTCTTTAATTTCTTCACTGACCCATTGTTTTGTTTTTTTGTTTGTTTGCTTGTTTTAGTAGCATGTGGTTTAGTCTCCACATATTTGTATTTTTTCATTTTCCTTTTGTAATAGATTTCTAGTTTCATACCTCTTTGGTTGGAAAAGATGCTTGATATAATTTCAATCTTCTTAAATTTATTGAAACTTGTTTTGTGGCCAAGCATGTGATCTGTCCTGGAGAATGTTCATGTGCCCTTGAAAAGAATGTGTACTCTGCTGTTTTAGTATAGAAAGTTTTGTAGATATTTATTAAGTCCATCTGGTCTAATGTCTCATTTAAGGTCAATGTTTTCTTATTGATTTTCTGTCTGGATGATCTATTCACTGATATAGGTGAGGTAATAAAGTCCCCTACTATTACTGTATTACCGTCAATTTCTCCCTTTATGTTTGTTAATATGCTGTATGTATGTAGGTGCTCCTATGTTGGGTGCATATATATTACAATGCTTATATCTCTTGTTGGATTGATCCCTTTATCATTATGTTATATCAGTCTTTGTCTATTGTTACAGTATTTGTTTTAAAGTATATTTGTCTAAGTATTGCTACCCTCCAGCTTTTTGTTTTGTTTTGTTTTCATTTGCATGGAATATCTTTTCCATCCTTTCACTTTCAGTCTGGGTGTGTCTTCAGTTCTGAAGTGAATCTCTTGTAGGCAGCATATATAAATGGGTCTTGTTTTTTAGCCACCCTATGTCTCTTGATTAGAGCATTAAGTCTGTTTACATTTAGAGTGATTATTGATAGGTATGTATTTATTGCCATTTTGTCACTTGTTTTTTGGTTGTTTTTGTAGTTCTTCTCTGTTCTTTTCTTCTTTTAGTCTCTTATTTTGTGATTTGTTGATTTTCTTTAGTGTTATTATTGTGTTGCTTTCTCTTTTTTTTTTGTATTATTTTTAGGTTTTTGGTTTGTGGTTACCATGAGATAGATATTTTTAAAGCAGAAAGTTATTTAAGTCCAAAAATTATAAAATCTTTGCATTTTACAACTTTCCCCCACTTTTAATGTTTCTGACATTGAATTTTACATCATTATGTGGATCCCTTAGCTACTTGTTATGGTTATAGTTGATTTTATGAGTTTTGACTTTTAACTGCGATACTACCTTTCTAAGTTGTTGATCCATGCCTTTACAATATATTTGCCTTGACCATTGAGATTTTTTTTCTCCATATTTTTTCTCATTTCCTGTTATGGCCTTTCTTTTTCATTTAGAGATGGTCCTTTAACATTTCTTGTAAGGCTGGTTTAGTGGTGATGAACTCTTTTAGTTTTTGCTAGTCTGGGAAACTCTATCTCTCCTTTAATTCCTAATGATAACCTGCCAGGTAGAGTAATCTTGGTTATAGGTTTTTTTTGTTTTGTTTTGTTTTCTTTCAGCACTTTAAATATGTGATGCCACTCCCTTCTGGCCTGCGAAGTTTCTGCTGAAAAATTAGCTGGAATTTCCTTGTATGTGACTTTGCTTTTCTCTTACTGCCTTTAAAACTCTCTATTTTTAACTTTTATCATTTTAATTACAATATGTCTTGGTGTGGATCTCTTTGAGTTCATCTTGTTTAGGACTCTCTGTGATTCCTGGACCTGGGTATCCATTTTCTTCCCTGGTTGGCTAAGTTTTCAGCTACTATTTTATCAAATAGGTTTTCTGCCTTTTTCTCTCTTACCCTTCTGTGACCCCTATAATGCAAATATTAGTACACTTGATGTTATCCTGGAGGTCATTTAAAAAAAAAAAGAAAAACTTTTTTTCTTTTCGCTGCTCTGATTTGGTGATTTCCACTATTCTGTCTTCCAGATCATTTATGCATTCTTCTATATCACTTAATCTGCTGTTGATTTTTCTAGTGTATTTTTCACTTAAGTTATCATATTCTTCAGCTCTGACTGGCTCCTTTTTGTATTTTATAATTCTTTGTTAAAGTTCCCACTGTGTTCCTCTATTCTTTTCAGGAGTTTGGTGAGCATGACCATTGCTTTGAACTCTTTATCAGGTAAATTACTTATCTCCATTTCATTAGGATTTTTTTATGGGTTTTACCTTGTTCTTTCATTTGGAACATAATCTTTTGTCTTCTCATTTTGTTGACTTTCTGTTTGTCTCTATGAATTAGGTGAAACAGTTACTTCTTTTGGTCTTGAAGGTTTGTCCTTGCGTGGGAGCATCCCTGTGCAGACTGTGAGCCTGGTGGTTTTGGCAGGAGGGCTGGATCCAGAGACCAGAATGGGCAGGTCTTCTCCCAGGGCTCACTGAGGGCTGCCACCTTGGTGTATAGGGCTGGAGCTGGAGCCCAGCACAGGCCAGGGCTTCTCCTGGGGCATGTCAAGGGGTGCTGCCTTGGTGGCGGTATGTGATTGGATCCAGAACCAGACCTTGGCAGGTCAGCTAGAATGCCAGGCACTTTTCAGTCTCTTGCCTCTATGCCGTGACTTGGAGTAAATTTGTGCGTGTGTCTTTTAAGAGCAGAGTTTCAGTTTCCTGCAGCCCTTTGTCTCTCCTAGTCATAAGCCCTGCTGGTTTTCAAAACCATTAGTGGGCTTATGTTCCCAGTGCTGGTCCCCAGGGCTGGGGTATCCAATGTTAGGCTTGAACCCCTTGCTCTTTAGGGAGAGCCTCTGAGTTTCTTACATCCCCTTCCACTACTGAGTCACCCACTGGTGGTGTGGGTCTTGACTAGTTTGTGTTTCTGCCCCTCCTTCCTATCTTGATTTGCTTTTTTCTTCATATTCTTAATTGTAGAAGAGCTGTTCTTATAGTCTTTAGGTTGTTCTCAGAGAGAGTTGTTCTATATGTAGCAGTAGTTTTGGTGTGTCCATGGGTGGAAGTGAGCTCAGGGTCTTCCTACTCTGCTATCTTGATCCCCTCTCTGCCCGTAAAATATCTTCTTTCTCTTTATATCCCTAGGCCCAGTATAGTGTATACTGAATGAAAAATTTGTTTAATATTCTCCCTTTCTCCTCTCCTATTATTCTCTATTTTCTACCCCTTTCCACATACACATTCCATTCTGTTGATAAAATCCATGCTTCTTGGTTGACCCTGCTCAGGTTTTGAAAAGAATAAAGCATAGAATACAGCCTATACCAACAACTTTGGCTATCAGGTTATTTTCTCACAATTCAAAGAAAGTGAAAGTTAAATTGGTTTGAACATGAATCTACAAAGACTTATGCTTTCATGGTGCAATACGAAAGATTGTGTACTGCATTAAAAATAAAATGTCATCTACAAAATGGTAAGTCCCTTTAATAAACCTATTAAGTAATTCATCCTGTGCCTTGTATCTGGTATTAAATCTAGGCTAAGTACAAAGTAGAGAGCCTACCAATATGTATCTCAGGATAAAACAAACACAGAGTGTTGGAGGTGGAAAGGATCTTAGAGAGTACTTATTTCAATGTCTTCATTTTATGTGTGAGTAAACTGAAGTTCAGGGAGGTTACCTGGTTTATCAAAAATCCGCCAACTGTAGAACATTTATATGTCACCTTATCCTATAAAGAATATGAGGAAGGACAAAAGTAGAATGAAAAAAGAATATATAGACAATAGTTTGTGTTAGTGAACTTGACCTTAATGATTCAACCATTAAGATTAGCATCTCCAGAGGGACCTTTGCTGAAGTACTAAGCTTTATAAATATATTAGACAGCAGGGCTAGTTCACTCAAGTATAGAGCATTGCTTACCTGTTCTAACTTCAGAGTTTGAAGAGAGTTCCCTCTAAAAATTACTCTGCCACTGAACTTTGAAATTTCTTTAGTGGGCAATACCAATTTTATTCCATAATTAAGGGTTTAAGACAAAAATATCTTTAGAATGATCCCTGTTGTCTTTTCCTTCTTTGAAAGGGTTATCAGGTGGCAGAGGGAAGCTGAGTAACAAAGATGGCCACAGTGAAATCCAAAGATCACTGGAGAATTAAGCATGTAAACAAGCTAGGAAGAGAGAGACAAGTCTGCTTTTTACCATGGCCAAAGTCTTAGGAGATTTCAGGGTACCCAGGAGTACAGTGAGAGCCAGCACTGATGACTGCCTGACAGCTCAAGCAGGTACTTCAGAGGCAGGCATGTGTAGTATTATATCTGGTCTAAATTTTGTTACTTTAGGAAAATTAATTAACTTTTCTGAGCCTTAGTTTCATAATCTATAAAATGTGAATCACTTCAAAGAATAGGGTAAGGTATTCAAATTAATAAACTACATAACATTTGGAAACCCAGAGCAAATGCTAAATACATAAAATGTTAATACTTTTTTTTCCTTTTTCCATTCCTACTTCCTGTTCCACGTCTGGATACAAGATGCTTAAGGACACATAATATTTCTAAATAGTCACTGGATGTAGGGTGAATAAGTGATCCAACATGTGCATGACTGGGAAGGTAGGGGGAAAGTGAGAAAGCTATGTACATTTGATAACATGGTAAGCAGGCGAGAGGGGAGAGAGTCAGCTGGGGACTGACCAGAGAACAGTTTGATCTAGGCTGGTTGGTTCAGCTTTCCTTACTCCCAGCTGTATTCATTTCCTTATCTTTAGCAAATTCCCTTCCACTATACTTTCAAGCACTCCCAAATAAAAATGAAAGAGCCTGACAGAAGTGAATGTGTGCAAAAGTTATGATTCTTTAAGTGGGACTAATTTAATATTTGTCCAATGTACGTGATAACAATTATTCTTATTTTTATTTAAATTTTTTCCGTGCCAGGAAGTATTTCTGAATCCCTAATTAATGCCACATACTTTTTAGAAGTTTTGTTATATTTTCATGGGTATTACTTATAAATAGTACAGGGAGATAAGGGTGAGAAGGTCTACCTCCCCACAAATATTAAAGTAGAAAATAAGGAACTAAGATAATATTGCTTTCTGAGAGTTAAGCTATAAAACAAACATAAATACAAGCATAGCTATATAAATTCTATACATTGAGCTATATAAATGCACAGCTATGCAAAGCTTTAGCTTAAACAGGTAGAATGGCCTTCAGGCTAAGACCTACTCTGGAACATAATTGAAGTTATTTACATATATGGAGAGAATGTGTCAATCAGAGGAGTGTTAGCAACAGAAACACAGCATGCTGAGAAACAATCGTTGGTAATGAATGAAGTCTTATCCTACTTAAGGGATTGGCTTCACTAGCTCCAGACCCAGGTATCAAATCCATTCTGCAGCTCTAATCCTTCAGGGCAGGCAGATGCACCCAGAATGCTTATCTTGATAACTCTTACCACATAATGTAGTAGTCCACAAATTAAGGCCTTTGGGGACAAGTCCAGCCCACCAGCTTGTTTTTATAAATAAAGTTTTTTGGAACATGGTCTTGGCCATTCATTCATGTACTGTCTATGGCTGCCTTCTGCTACAACAGCAGAATTGAGTGGTCACAGTTGTGACTGAAACTGTATGGTCTGCAAAGCTGAAAATATTTACTGTCTGTCTCCTTACAGAAAATGTCTGCTGACCACGGATAGCTCAGCCAACTTCCCTTGATTTCATGTTCAACAAACAACCTTTTGATTCGATGTTGATTGTTTGCTCCTGTACATACTTTGTACTAGGAGAGAGAGACAACTTGTAAAATAGTAATAAACCAATCTGTTTAAAGCTCCATCTATTCATACGTCATGGTAGACCCTCTGGGTAGACTAACATTTATGTATGTGACTTCAAAGCTGGTGAACTGACCCAGTGTCCACCCACAGGGTATTGTAGCCTGGGTCTGTTTGGAGCCCATCTTCTCTGGGTAACTTTGGGAATTACAGTGCATTTTTTCTTTCTGATAGCATGTTTTTCAGCTACTACTTTACAGATGAGGAAGCTAAAATTCAGAGAGAGGAAGAAAGAAAACATTTATTGAACATCTATTCTGTTCTAGGCTCACAGCTGTTTCCTATGTAATGTCATTTAATCATTACAAGCCTATACGAGATATAAAACTCAAGTGTGTATATTCACAGATGTGGAACTGTAGGTTGAGAAAGGGGAAGGCCATACTAATTTGTTAGGAAGTCAGGATCTGAAATCAGGTGCTCAGACTCAAATACTTTTACTCTGTGGTGTTTTCACTTGACCTAGAATGCCTGACAGTCTTCTGATGCTGGGCTTAAGAGAGCAACACCATATGCCTTGGTCTCTTCCACTGAGGTGTACTGTTGTTCTTTAATAAACACGATGCAGTTAGAAAATCCTAGAGATTTTAAAGGTGTAAAATTTTAAAATAAATCCTGAACATTAATACTGGAGTACAGAATCTTAGCCAACTACTTTACATATTCAAACATGCTCTTGCATAAAGAAATTGGTGTCACCACAGCCCGATGTTCATAAATAACAGTTCATGACAAAAAATTCTTTTTTCAAAACTGGTTTTGTACTTGAAGTGAATTAAATGTTGTACTCTGAATTCACTGCAGCAAGAACATATTTTAGAATTTCTGAAAGCTGAACAGAGTGGAAGGTTATCTATAACATGGGCATAATCACAGTCATAATATGTGTTTAAAATAAAACACTGAAAAGAATTAAAATGTTCCCTTCAAGCCAAACTCAAAGAAATTTCAACATAAAATGGACTGTAAAAGTGCTATTAATGTTGCTTGCTGAGACCCATTCTTTAGGAGTTCAGAACCTCTGAAAAGCTTTTGGTTATTATTTTTTCAGCATTAAAGGAAACCAGCCTTTAGAGATAGAGCTGGTCCCACCCTCTCACACAGTGGTTGTGCACTGCTTTGGTTTTGATTTGTAAATGTTCTACCTGAGTGTACTTCTTGTCTTCTTATCTAGATTGAAAACTTTTAGATGGCAAAGTTTATCTCAATGACACTTAATTTACGACTATGCAGATGGTGGGTGTTTCATTAAAAAAAAAAATTGCCAATGCATCATACTGTTGTAAGATAGAATTTTTAACAAATTGATCATAAATGGAAATATATATGAGAATATTCAGAAAGAAAACTCTAATCCATGAAGAATTCACTTTACTAGTTTCTCTCTTCAGTTTTTTAAAAATAGGGAACCAGAACTAAACTCTGAGGAGCCATGAAGTCAAATGAGTAAATACACTGACAGCTAGAAGTTATTTGGAAAAGTCTAGTCACACAAAGTTAGCACTGGAAGGCACCTCTGAGACCACTGAATTCAAGCCATTATGCAAATGCATTACATAAACCCTAGAAATATTAAGTGATGAGCTCAAGGCCACAGGATTTATTGGTAGCCCAGCTGAGAGGAACAACCAGAACTCCTGAATCCAAGTTAATCTCCTGCTATAAGAGTTAATCTCAACTGTACTGGCTTTCTAGGAAAAATAAAAGTTCACATTTCCTTTAGAATTGTTTGAACAAGAAGTCTCTAAAATGCAAGGAGTTATTCTAGGTCTCCTTAGTGTTGGCAGAAAAGGGACTATATATTTCTTAGAAGGCTTTTGATGTGGACAGAAATCCAATTTATCCTGGCTTATGTATAAAAGGGGGAATTTACTGGCTCACATAACCAAACTATGTGTGGTGCTGGCTATGGGTGAGGAGACCTAGAGACTCACACACTTTTAGGATCTGTCTTTCCACATCCTTCATCTATGCTCTTTCAGATGCTGGTTTTATTCTCTGAGGCTGACTGTCTCTGTGAGGCTGGAATCAGAGTGTCAGGTAGATCTAGGCTTCATCTTTACTGCTTCCTAACTAAAGAGGAAACCGAACTCCTCTCTGCCAGTATTAATGAGGAAAATCCTAGGGGAAAATATGGATGGATTCTACTAAGATCAAATGATCATCTCTGGACTGATCACTGTGGTTGAGAGGTTGATTCTTGGACAACTCTAACTGGAATTATTTAACAGGAAGCATCAGGCTAGTAAGACTGAAGCTCACCTCAAACTTACATTTGGGGTGTGAGAGATGCAGGTTCCCTAAGGAATTAGGAGTGATGTTACCTGAGCAAGGAGGAAAGATGTGCTGGGCAATCAGAACAGCAGGTGCCGAGGGAGAAGTTAGAGTCACCGAAGACTTACTCTGCCCCTAGAGAATATACTAGGCACTTAGCAATTTTTTTAGCTTCCTTATCACCTAGATCTCCTTCCCTCTTTTACGGAAGCATGTATCTTATGAGCCTCAGTGGGAGGCATAAGTTATTTTCTACTACCTATTTTCTAGAGAATTTGAAAATGCCAAATACTTGATTTCCCACCCTCCTTTGAAATTAAGGCACAGGAACATGACCTAGACTCAGCCAATGTCCTGGACTTGGAGTCAGGGGTTAGTGACACCAACATTTAGTTCACAGGCAATAGCGGCCGCAATACCAAGTCCAGAGGAAGCAGCAGACATGGTGGATGCAAGCTGGGCAGCCAGTACTCAGGGGTAGTAGTAGTGGTGTCCTAACAGGACATGAATTGTAGTTTGAATTTGAAGGTGATCCTGCCTGCTACCCAGCTTGACATGTTCCTGAACATTTCTGAACCTGGTTCTCTAGCCCTGTTGGTGATACCATAAGCTCCCAGTAACTTTACAACAAATTGGTTCTCAGCTTAATCAATCTAGAGTTAGTTTCTGTGCCTCACAACTAAGAGAAAACAAAAAAGAAATCATATAATTCAGTATCCCAGTACCAGAAAACTCTGGAAGCGTTTTTATGATTAAAAACGTATTATTTTTATGAAGAAACTTAATACCTCTCCTGGATTTCCCTGGTGGTCCAGCAGTTAAGACTCTGCGCTCCCAATGCAGGGGGCCCTGGTTTGATCCCTGGTCTGGGAACTAGATCCCGCATGCTGCAACTAAGACCCTGCATGCCGCAACTAAGACCCTGCATGCCGCAACTAAAAGATCCTGCACTCCGCAGTGAAGATTCTGCACGCAGCAACAGAAGATCCCGCGTGCCGCAACTAAAGACCCGGTGCAGCCAAATAAATAAATAAATATTTTTAAAAAATACCTCTCTTCAGGGGCTTCCCTGGTGGCGCAGTGGTTGAGAGTCTGCCTGCTAATGCAGGGGACACTGGTTCGAGCCCTGGTCTGGGAAGATCCCACCTGCCGCGGAGCAACTAGGCCCGTGAGCCACAACTACTGAGCCTGTGCGTCTGGAGCCTGTGCTCCACAACAAGAGAGGCTGCGATAGTGAGAGGCCCGCGCACCGCGATGAAGAGTGGCCCCCGCTTGTCGCAACTGGAGAAAGCCATTGCACAGAAACGAAGACCCAACACAGCCAAAAATAAATAAATAAAATAAATTAAAAAAAAAAAACAAACCTCTCTTCTTTGAGAAGTTCTGATTAACAACTTGCCCTATATTAAAGGTAGGTTATTTTTAACACGAATGCTACTTACGTCAATTCAAATTAAATAATTCTAAAAGCATATTTGTTAGTCTATGCCATCCACTGGTGGATAGGTATTATCACTGTTAAACACTATGGAATTCAATATTTCTCTTCGATTTCATTGTCAGGATGACTTCAGGGTCACCATAACCTCTGTTTTGCTCCTTCAGTTCTACTAATGCAATGATACCACTAAGTAGTTTACTTTCGACTAAACTCTCAGGCAGAACCTGCCATCCCACCCTTGACAGAAAAATGGCCTGACCCCCAACTCCTCAAAAGCTAAAAGGAAAATCAGCAAGGAGGAAAAACTAAAACTTCAGTAAGAAACTGTTAATGCAGGTTAGTATTTCATTTAAATAAGACTTAATATTATCTTTTCCTTAGAAAGGCTGATATATTAGTGACATAACTGTGTATCTTAAATTGCCACAAATAAAAATGAAGATTAAAAGTTGTCTTTAATAGGACAGCATGAACTTCCAGTCTTTTTTTTTTTTTACAGTTTTGGGTGGAAGATAAAATTTAGACAGGAGTTGCTGAGGAACGACAGGAAATTGTTGCTAAGGCTAAGTACCATCTGAAAATATCCAACATGTCACCAAAGGATTTATTAATTTATCTTCTCTCTGGGTTTTGTTTGTTTGGAAAAAGAACACATACACATATGGTTGCTACAAATAGATGTCATTGACCCTTGCAAGTGGCCCATGTTAATCTGCCACAAGTATCTAAACATGCTGCTTGGTCTAGGGCTGCTGAGGACACTGTCACAGCAAACGGGGTGATACGCGATTTCTTACTGCCTCCTAGCTGTTCAGGAACTGTAGGTGTGTTTGGCTGTTTGCTCATTTTGTGAACACTAACTAGTTGAGGCATTTCTGTCTTTTCTAGGGCAGCACCAAATGTAGAAAGGGTGACTGTCTAACTTAATAATAATGACACTGTTAAATAAATGCTGCACTTCAGAGAAGTAGATCTTAACTTGGAATTTATCAGGAGCTATCAAGTCATTACAAACTGGCCATTACTAGGAACTTTCAATCATTTTCCACCAAGGGAGAATACACAGTAATTGCCTTTTACAACATTTTCTGCCAGCTTCTTCTCTTCTGCTTTTTTTTCTTATTAGTTTTACTGGAAGTTAATCACCTTTCAGAAGGAATGACAGATATCTTTGAGCCTCAAGAATACCAATGAAATATTTACTTTGAATATATTGCCATAATAGCTTATTAATAAGCACTACCTAAGACAGCACCATTTAGACCATTTGCTGAGAAGTACCCAGGACAATAATTTTGCTTATAAAACATAATCAAGATAATCAACAGAAACCAGAAATGAATCAAGTGAAGACTCTTGATGACAGAATCTTAGCCAAATCATTCAAAAAAATGATGCTCAAGAAACATGACTGTCATTTCCAACCACCTAACTAGACATGTTCTGTTATGGTCCAAATTAGGAGCATGAAATACACTCTACAACCTAGGGGATTTTAGAGCACTTAGATGAATCACAAGTGACATATGGGAGCTCATTAAAGGAAGGTGAAGTTATAAGCACCCAGGGGGCTTGCTGGAAATCAGAGCTTTATAAAAAAAGCGTCAGAGGTCAGTCATACAGATTAGAGGATGATCTTCATGTTCCTTAAAAATAATCCATTTCTCTTTACCCCTTCTCAGCTAACATGCTGCTTGAGTACTGGCCAGTACTACAAATTTTTGTTGTGTGTGTGTGTGTGTGTGTTGGGAGGGGGGGTGGCGGTGGAGGCTGGATGGTCGTGATTTGATTGATTTTGATACGCAAACAATAAAAGCCACGGGAGAGTAAGACCTCAGTGCAGCCTGCTTGAGCCCAACTTGAACGTAACAGTGCAAGCTGCCCGAAGAAGGACAGCCATAGGCGGCTCTTATGTTACAGAAGTGATGCCCATAAGCTGAGCTTTGAATGACACATTATTTCCTGTGTGCACCCCAATCTATTTTCTGCCTGACTAAGCTTATAAAACTCTGCATAAATTCTCCCTCTCAGCCTGTTCTATAATCCTGTGAACACACTGTCTTCCTGTTCATTCCTTCAGCCAGCAAGCACCAGCTGTTCGGTCCTGGAAACATTTTACGTTAAAGGAAAAAAAAAAAAAGAAGATGATCAAAAAGCTGTAAAAACTGCAAAATCTTGAGATATGCAGATGTTTTAGGGTGGTGAATATCTGACCTGAGTAAAAGAAATGATTAGGCTTCCATCAATCATTACACTGTTGAATACTCTGCTGAGATCGGTTTATCTGGACGCTCCTCAGCTGCCTCAGTTCCGCACAGTCTGTAAACTAAGCCAGTTTTGGTTGTTATGCGCTAAAGAAAAGATAAACTCTGAGCTTAAAAATATGAACAAAGATAGAATTATTTTAATACAGCAATCATGCTTTTTTCATTGAAAAATGCCACAAATTTTGTTAACTATATTTTTCAGCTTCAGAAGGAAAGTGGAAGTCACTTGATAATGTCGCTTTAATTACTTAAATGCACACTTCACGCCTCAAATACACAGGAAAGCTAGTTGTTATAATTAGAAGTTATACAAAGACATAGTTTATATAAATTGCAGCTAATTACTTAAGTAAAACGCCAGTCTTTTGCCGTCCTACAAGGAAAGATATCCAATAATATGTAATTTAAACAATAGGTCGAAGTGGGAGATGTGGTGACTATAATGTGAAATTTTCTTTAAAAAATATAGGTGGATGTTACTGGGAACTGAATGAATCCTGTTTCCATTTGGGCACTTAATTCCAGGTTATCTAGAAAAACAACTCATATCTACAGACCAAATAGTTTGAAGAGAGCATTTATGAACATTCTGTTACTAATGTCTTCCTATTCATTTTATTGATAATTTTAGGGAGGACTTAAAACCAATCAAAGAGATGATAATACTCTACAATAGGGGTCATGAAACTTTTTCTTTCAAGGACTAGATAGTAGATATTTTAGGCTTTGCAGGACATGGGGTCTCTTCTGCAACAATGCAAGTGGCTTTGTAGTTGTAGTGGGAAAGCAGCCATAGGCAGTACATAAAACATGAGTATGGGTGTGTTTCAATAAAACTATTTACAAAAATTGGTGGCCTACAGGACATAGTTTGCTATCCCCTGTTCTACACCAAGCATCTAATGACCTGGGAAGCAACACTAGACATTATTGCTATCCTCAAGACACTTTGGGGTTTTTGTTTACTTTTAACGTCTAAGGTCTAGCAGCCCTTCTCCAGGGACCTGCTTCTAGAGAACGAAGCCTTACTGCTTCAAGGCATCCAGTGGAAGGAATTGGTAACTTCTCTCCTGTGCCTTTAGAACAATAGTAACTACACTATCCTTGGAAGAACTGAGAAAAGGTCACTCACATTATTTTCTGTAAGGCTTAATTTTCTCATGGAACCCTAGCTGGGAAAGGCAAGGATGGGTACTTTATCAAAACTATGTGAATCACAAAATATGCAGTTTGGGTTTGTGGCCCTTGGGGTATGGATATGGAGCAGATCATGTTAATCCAGCCACTGGAGAGTAAGACCTCAGTGCAGCCTGCTTCTGCTGTTTCACCCCAACTTCAAGGTTACAGCTGAAGTTGCAGGAGCTGGAACAGCCTGTTTGAAAACAGGGTGAAATGAATATAAATACGTGTCTTTCAATTCAGGTTCACAGATTTACCATCTCATTAGATTTAACAGAGACGTTAAATATAAAAAGCAAAACTCCAAAATGGAGCTTATGGGACACAAAGGTACTTCCAAAAAGTGATAATATTTTAGTAAAAAGGTTCTAATATTGATTTGCTGGTGGTTATGCCTATGGTGAGTGTGCATTTGAACGGCAGTGTGAAAGTGAGGGGCAGTGTAGGGGTGGTGAGGTTTTGGTGGTTGCCCTCAGGAAATTACAGGCAGGCCTGACCTCCCTAGTAAAATGAGAAGAGAGCCTAAAATTTAAGGCCACATTCCTATTCCAAGAGTGCTCTGTGGTAATTCAAGTCCTGCTCTGGATTAATTTAGAACAATAATCCTACTTTTAGAGATTATGGCTACCAATCATTAACATTACTTCCACTCAAATTAAACTCAAAAGATGCCAGGACTTTGGGAATAGAAACAACTTAGTCCCCAACATCTTAAGGGTTGGATATAACTTTGTGAATGGCTCCTGTGTCACTTCCCATTTTGATCTAGAAGGTGGCAAGGTGTGATATGAAGCTTTGCAACGTGAGGACAGTCATTCTGAGCTCAGAGCAGAAGATGTGGCTTCCTGCCATTGCTAGATCTGTCACTTAACATCTATGGTTACTCATACAGTTCATTGCTTCACTAAGTCTTGGTTTCCTCACCTTCAAAAGCTAAAAATAAATAAATAAAAAATACAGTTCTGCCACAGGAGGGAGGCATAAATGACATACTACATTTGAAAATTCCTCCCTTTCACATTATCTCCTGAAGTAAAGCAGTATTCAATATATCAATGAAAACCTAGGGTCTTAACACTGAGACGTATGTTAGTATAACAGCTTTATTTTAGAAAGGAAGGCAGTGAAGTACAAAAATGTTAAGTTATACAGTTAACAGAAAATGATAGGCCTCGACTTGAACCATGGATTTCTCCCTTTTCCAATTCTACTGCGTAGTCTCCCAACACTCAAAGACAATGTGTTCCCTGTCCCTAAACACCAAGGAGAAACTGCGTACCATTTAAAAATATTAAAACAAAAATTAGATCAATTACACAGAATTCATTTATGGGCACAACTTTCAATTTTTTTTCAACATTGAGGACCTAGCCTTCTGATTCCTAACTAGGGCATTTTTTATTCTAGCATACCATCTCCTAGCTATCAAAGTCATTCTTGGTACACATGTAATATTTAATAAAGAGGCAATAAATAAAAATATTATGAAATAATATTATGATTTTATGAGGCAATAGTTTTGTAGTTTTGCTTGTTTCTGAGCATAAAGGGGATTTATTTAAAATAGGGTCTATTTTATTAAAAGGAATGCTTTCAAATTGCCCAACATGCACTGCCTGAAATGTTTCATTATGCAGTACAGCATGTTTATTCAGGTGAAAATATACAGAATATTGCATATCTCTAAATACACTGATCTAAATGCAAATGCAGTTAAATGTAAAATCCAACCTTGGTGTCATTTGGTTTTACATCCTACCATCAAAATTTAGAGGTATTCTTTCATTTTTTAACATAGAAATCCAGAAATCAATGGCAATTATAGGTAAAACTTGTAAAAACAGAAGTAGAACATTTGAAATTTATGTGCCCAAACCATTCAGAAAACTTTTTGTGGAGGTATAAAGTGTAAATTAATGTTTAGGTTGTGTCATGGTCATTAGAAAAAAATAAAATAGATTTGATTGCTTCTAGAGACCACGATTATAGAGAACTTAAAGATAAGAGAAGGTCAAGTGACTTCAGGTCTTTATTTCATTTAGTTGTAGGGCTGACCAAGGTGTTTTCTATCAAATTCATTGAAACCTAATTGTTTTGGAACAAACAGTACACAGGCACTCAAAAGGTAATAGATCTTCTTTCTCTTCTATTCCTACCTAATCAAAATTATATATTCCCAATCCCATTGCTCTATTGTCACAAAACAACATCACAATGAATCTAAGATAAACGTATCAAATTTGCGATCTGGACATGTGAATTAAATACAACTATCACATTTTATAAATATGAATACTGAAATCCAGTAAGGCAAAATGACTTGTCTATGACTCTACTGGTAGACTGAATTAAAGATCAAACCATGCCTTTGGTGCCCAAGCCCACTGTCTACTGGAATATACAGTACACATAGAACAAAGCTGTAAAACAGTCACTGGCTCTGCGTGGGTAACTTTACACTTCCTTTGGAAGTTGCATTAGCAATTTTATGCCACTGGAGGCATATGTTTCTTTCATGGCACTACAAAATAATCTTATTAGGCAGAATGAAGTAATATTGAAAAGGAATAGGTTCATTCTAGCCAGCTGACTGAGTCTGCCTGCCATCTTCCACTGTCTACAGCAAATCATTTTACTTAATGAAAATTTAAATCTAACTTACTCATGTAATGAGCTAAGTGTCCTTTGAAGCAGTTTTAGATAGTGGATGACATTTTCCAATTGAAAAAAACATAGTATCAAAAAGTATTTCCTACTTGCTAAGAGAGTAGATATTAAAAGTTCTCATTATTGGTATAACCATTATGGAGAACAGTATGGAGTTTCCTTAAAAAACTAAAAATACAACTACTGTATGATCTAGCAATCTCACTCCTGAGCATATATCCAGAGAAAACCATAATTTGAAAAGATACATGCACCCCAAAATTCACTGCAGCACTCTTTACAATAGCTAAGGCATGGAAGCAACCTAAATGTCCACTGACAGAGGAATGGATAAAGAATATGTGGTACATATATACAATAGAATATTACTCAGCCATAAAAAAAATGAAATAATGCCATTTGCAGCAACATGGATGGACCTAGAGATTATCATACTAAGTGAAGTAAGTCAGACAGAGAAAGACAAATATCATATGATATCACTTATATATGGAATCTAAAAAAATGATACAGATGAACTTATTATGAAACAGAAACAGACCCACAGACTTTGAAAACAGACTTGTGCTTGCCAGAGGGGAAAGGTAGGGGGAGGGATGGATTGGGAGTTTAGGATTAACATACACACACTACTATATATAAAATGAACAATTAACAGGGACCTGCTGTATAACACAGGGAACTCTACTCAATAATCTTTAATAACCTATATGGGAAAAGAATCTGAAAAAGAATGGATATATGTATATATATATAACTGAATGACTTTGCTGTACACTTGAAACTGACACAGCATTGTAAATCAACTATACTCTATTATAAAATAAAAATTAAATTAAAAAAAGTAATATCACAAAATTTTTTTTAAAAGTTCTTATTACACACACAAATGGTAATTCTGGGAGGAGATGGATGTGTTAATTAACTTGACTGTAATGATTTCACAATGTATACATTTGTTAAATCATCACCTTGTACACCCTAAATATATATATATATATATTTTTTTTTAAATTTGCCTATTATACCTTGATAATGCTGAAAAAATATAAAAATTATAAAAGCATTTCCTATAGAATAAGCTTTATATCTTAGTATATGTGTACAACCTAAATATATTGATTTTTGTTTCCTGAAGAATAATACCATGTATTCGGTTGAATGTTTTGCAAAATGTCTGAATATTGGCAATTTCATAATGTTTGACATAATAGTATACCAGAGTGGTGCAGATAATGGGATCTCATCAAAGATGAGCTCGAGGTCAAATTCTGGTTTTTCCATTTAGAATTGGTACATGATTAGGGCTGTTAAGAGAGAATACTTATAAAATTCTAATCCTTGTGTTAGTCATATAAGTGCTGAGGAGATGCTAGTTTTATGACAGTTGGTGATGATGATTATGACGATGATGATTGTCTTAGTCAGTTTGGGCTGCTAGAATGAAATACCATAGACAGGGTGGCTGAAACAACAAACATTGACTTCTCAGAGTTATGGAAGCTGGCAAGTCCAAGATCAAGGCACTGGAAGATTTAGTGTGTGGTAAAGACCTGCTTCCTGGTTCATAGATGACTGTCTTCTTGCTGTGTCCTCACAGGGAGAAACAGAGCTAGAGAGATCTCCGAAGTCTCTTTTATAAGGGTACTAATCACATTCGTGAGGGCTTCTCCTCATGACTTAAGTACCTCACAAAGTAATTAATACTGTCCTCCTAATACTGTCACCTCCTAATACTGTCACATTGGGGGTTAGGATTTTAATATGTGAATCTTGACGGGACACAAACGTTCAGTCTATGACAACGATAACAAATGTAATGGTGGTGATGACAATGATGATGATAATGATGTTGATAATGTTTGTTCTACACAACCAATCCATCCTGGTTGAGTCAATGGATTTGAAGGGTTGATGTGTTTAGAATGTCCTGATACCATGATTACAGAAAAAGGAAAACACATATACAAAATTAGCATGGGTTGTGTTGGGAATGAAAATTGGAGGCTACTGAAAATGTTGATTAGTGAACTAGGTTTATTGGAAGATTGGTTTTATAAAGTAACTCTGATGTATTCATGGTCTAATTAATTGTTATGGATTGAAGCCAAGATCTAACTGCTAGCTAGATAATTTTTATAAAGGACATGGGATCAGAAAGGATGCTCTGTTACTTTCCTTATTGAAAGCTCTATATTACTCATAAAGTGAAGGACCAACTTGGAAATATTAAGGGCAAGAAAGCACACTTCTTTTTCTTTTTCTTTTCCCCTTTAAGGTCAATGTCCAACAACAATAACAATAATTAAAGCTACCAGTTCATGTACTGTGTACCTAGTACACATGCTAAATGTTGCAGACATTGCGTGAAGCATTTAAATACATCATCTCATTTAATTCTGAGAACAATCCTATGAGAGGAGTTCTGCCATTATCACAATTTTACATAATGGAAAATTGAGGCTCAGAGGAATTCAATCATGTTCCTATTGTCATGAAACTAATAAATTAGGTATTCAATATACTGAGACAATGATACCCTGCACAACTATGAAGAGTTTAGCCAAAGTGTGTATGAAAGTATATCAGGTCTCTTTGGGAACTTTACAATTTTTTGATAACATTCAGTAAGTGCTTCTATCTGAAAAATGAAAAATTGAACTAGTAGATGTAAAATTGTTATGGCTTTTACTAGCAGTCTTTTGTGATCTCTCCTGCCCTTAGGCCTCTATGGCTTGCTAGATCATATTCATTACAAGTCCGTGGAAAGAGTTTTTGCTGTGGACAGGAACACACGAGGCCAGGGATCTGATGGCTACTCCTGATGCTCTCTTACCCTCTCATACAGCAGTCTGTATGAAGTATGCTCCAAATCCATTTTGAGTTTGGTTATATTCACTATTACATTTTAATTCGTTTAAACTTACAGTTATTGATTACACACTAATGTGTATGGCATTGTTGTGTTATCTTGTAACTCAAAAGTAAATAAGAATAGACCCCAGTCCATGAAAAGACATAGTCCTATAGGACAGGCAGGAAGGAAAATAGGCAATTTCAAGATACTGTTTTATATACTTTGCTAGAATTGTGCAAGGGAACACAAAGGAGGAGACTGGTGAAAGTGTCCTAAAAGAGATGATTCCTGAGCTGAATTCTGATATATGATTAGGGGGGTGCATGATATTCAGCCTCAACTATTAATCAAAAAATAGAAATACTAAGGAGTTGACAATAGCCAGTAAAATTACTAATGCAAATATGTGATAATAAACTTTTCCAGCTATATATTTAGACAAACTCTCACTTCAGTATTCAAGAAAACATGTATAACTGTTGGTGGGAATGTAAACTGGTACAACCACTATGGAGAACAGTATGGAGGTTCCTTAAAAATCTATAAATAGAGTTACCATATTATTCTGCAATCCTACTCTTGGGCATATATCCAGAGAAAACCATAATTCAAAAAGATACAGGCACCTCAATGTTCATAGTGGCACTATTTAAAATAGCCAAGACACGGAAGCAACCTATGAGTCCATCGACAGATGAATGGATAAAGAAGATGTGGTATATATACACAATGGAATATTACTCAGCTATAAAAAAGAACGAAATAATGCCATTTGCAGGAACAGAGATGGACCTAGAGATTATCATATTAAGTGAAGTAAGTCAAATATCCTATAATATTGCTTGTGTAAAATCTAAAAAAAAATGATATAAATGAATTTATTTACAAAACAGAAATAGACTTACAGATGTAGAAAACAAACTTATAGTTACCTAAGGGGATAGCGGGGGTGGGGGAAGAGATAAATTAGGAGTCTGGGATTAACATATATATACAACTATGTATAAAATAGATAAACAACAAGGACCTACTGTATATCACAGGGAACTATATTCAATACCTTGTAATAACCTATAACAGAAAAGAATCTGAAAAACTATATATATATATATATATATATATATATATATATATATATATATATATCTGAATCACTTTGCTACACATCTGAAACTAACACAACATTGTAAATTAACTATACTTCAATTTTAAAAAAAAGTTTAAAAAAAAGAAAACATGTATAACAATATTCATTACAGAATCATTTATAAGACCTTCGAATTAGAAACAACATCAGTGTTCAACAAATAGATAAATTGTGGTATATCCATATGTGGAACACAATACCCAACTTCAAAGTGATGGAGTAGACAGATCTATACATCTCATTATTGATAAATATCCCAAACATAATGTTGAGTAAAACTTTTACTGAATGATAAACACAGTGTAATACTACTTATCTAAAATAAGCAATGTTGTATGGCAGATATGTATTGTGTATGCACATGTGCACGCGTGTGTGTGTGAATAAAAAAAATCATCTGTAAGAACAGACAACAACTTTATAGCAGTGGTAGCCTCTCGGGAGGAAGAAGGACTATAGATAAAAGCTAGAGTTTAAAGAGGACTTCAACTTTATTTGTAATATTTATTTCCTTTAATAAAAAAAAATAGAACAAGGATAAAAAAAGCTAAAAACTGTCAGGTTTTCAAATCCCAAATTATGTTTATAAATATATCTCAAAATGAAATGAAACAAACGAAAGAAGAGAGAGAGCTAAGAACAGGATGGATGAAGTATTGAGGAGAGCTGAAGCTGTGAGAGGGGAGGTATACAGGCAGTGGGAATAGTGTGGGCAAACAGACAAAGGTGTAAAAAAGGCTGGTGTATTCAAGGGGCACAAGATTCACTACAGGAGTAGGAAGTGTGAAGTAGGTAGAAAATGGTAGTAGGAAAATATTTGATAGGTAAGTAGATATATAGACTGTGGTGGGCCTTACAGCCCAAGTTAAGGCACTTGGATTTTATCTGTAGGTAGTGAGATGCCTTTGGAGGTTTTGAGGAGGGGAATTATGATTAGATAAATGTTTCTGGCAGATTACACGGATGGTTGCTTGAGGAACTGTTTCGAAAGTATAAGAGTTATATTAGTCAGGGTTCTCCAGAGAAACAGAACCAATAGGATGGATGTGTTTGTGTGTGTGTTTGGAGACAGAGTGAGAGAGACTGAAACACACACTCGGATTAATTGACTGACTGATTGATTTTAAGAAATAGGTTCACATGATTACGGAGGCTGACAAGTCCAAATCTACAGAGTGTGTGCTCAGGCTGGAAACCCAGGAAAGAGCATCACCAATATTTCAGTTCAAGTCCAAAAGCCATCAGCATGGAAGGTCAGAGAAGAGCCAACGCTGCAGTTCAAGTCTGAGGCCTTCTGCTGGCAGAATCTTTCTTGCTCAGGGGAAGTCAAGTCTTTTTGTTCTATTTAGGCCTTCAACTGATTAGCCAAGGCCTGTCCACATTATGGGGACAATCTGCTTTACTCCAGGTCCACCAATTCAAGTGTTAATCCCATGCAAGACAGCATCATGGAAACACCCATAATAATGTTTGATTGAATATCTGGGCACTGTGGCCTACCCAAATTGAAAACTAAAATTAACCATCATAAGAGTAGAGACAGGAGACTAGTTACAAAGAATGACTGCAAAAATCCAGGCTGGTAATTCAGAGCCTCAAAACATAGTAAAAGTTGAGTACATACTTGTTAATTTGAGTTGATTTAACAGTGATTTAAAAATCAGACAAATGTGTATGTATGTATATACAGATACATTCATATGCATATACACACACACACACACACGCCCGCGCACGCGTGCGCATACATGCCATGAGAGTTAGTGTGGCAGACTCTACATTCTCAGTCAATGCGTGCTCATCAGCATCATTCTGAGAATATTCTGCAAGTTGTTTATTCTGCTGGGCTTCTCCCTGTGCCATTTGTGTTGTGTACTGGTGAACAGTTCTAATTCATAATATCTGATTAAATGTACTAGGGTGCTGCTAGACCTGCCACAAAGAAAGACTAAAGTTTGAGAGTGCCAAGTGGAAATTAGTTATTCTCTATATCTACAGACCTCAGTAATCAGAAAAATCTGCCAAGAAGATAAAACCATCTGTTAAGTCCACCACTGTACTGACCACAGGGCAGCTAACTGTTCAAGGAAAAACATGTATGTGGGAGAAGCTGAAAATCTGTTAATAAGTTTATGGATATTCGGAAATATCATGTGCCTCATCATAAGAAGTACAAACAGCCTTTTAAACACCATCCTTGAGTGAAGCAAAGGTGCCAAAATTTTGAGACAGTTGTGCTTGACTCAGAAGTTTGGATTCCATAGTAACTTGCACAGCACAGACATTATCAGTGTAAAATAAGTACTGAAAACCTACCTTGTAACTTGAATTTCTCATCTCCTAAAGGGAATTGTTAACATGGTTATTCTCAATGTTCATTCCCTAGTTCCTTCTCAATGTGGATTCTAAATGTCATTTATGGGAAATTTATGTCAATGAGTGTATTCCCCTCTTAAGAAGAGGGAGGTTTAAAGCTTCTAAGGCTCATTTTACTTTCTTACTGGGCAGTAAGGATCTTGGGATTTTAAGCTGGATGAAGTTTATGACTATAAAACATTTACTGGCACCTATTTTTCACTACCACCATGGTCAATTTTTCCATGTTTGAGGTAGTGCTGTGAACTTCATTGAATTTCTTTCTTCGTTATTTATTTGACAATGCAAATGTATTTATTAAATCATGTTTATTATATCATTTAAGTAAACAAATGTCTAGTAGGTATGTTGGAAGTAAAAAAGAATATATTATGATGATATTACCATTGATTGTAAACTGACATTTTTGAGAGAGTTCTGTGGGCACTGACTCCACCATTTACTAACTTGGTGACCTTGGATAGATCATGTAAGCTTTCGCACCCTCATCTTAATATTTTCTCTTTCCTCAGTGGTATGTGTTATAGAGTGGCTGTAATGATTAAATGTTCATGAAAAACTCTTCATAAACCTTAAAGAACTATACAAATGCAATTAACAGTACAGATAGGAATCTCATTACAGGAAGCAGAGGATCACATATGTTAATATATAAAGATTTTTTTCTCATTATACCAATGAACGAGTTAAAATGCATCAAAAGATTATTCTGCCATAGACTTAAAAGTAATCTATTCTTTAGGGATTCTCAGTGTTGGCAATGTTTTTGTCTTTTTCCAGAATCAGAGTATATTTGAGCTGAAAGGAACCTTGGAAAACATCCAATGTAATGTCCTCAATATCTCACCCCCATTTACCATAATGTAAAATTTAATGTGAACATAAAATAAAACTTTCTGGACGGTTAAAATGGATTTCTCTTTGAAAATTGTATGTTAAAGTGTATTTAGTTTCTACTAGGACACAAATGAAGCCTGAAATTTTAGATTCAAGAACAAGAATCAAAATTCCTAAGGGATTTCTTGTTAGGTGATAAATGAAAGGATAAAAATATAAAGTTGTTGGGTATATCTGGCATGTTACCATACTAACGTCTGGTAAAGTATGTCCACATAAAAAGGATATATGGCCACTATCAAATAACATCAGAAAGTTATGAGGGTGAATGAAGCTGCAGAGAATGTGTAAAACATCAATGAAATTCCCAATTCTCTGTTATCTATGAGGTGACTGTTCATATTGCAAATGCTTGATTCCACCCTTTTCCCAGGGATACCAAGAATGTTATTCTGAGTAGTTATTTTCTATAATTAGTCAAGGTGTATGCAATGAATGGAAAATAATTATAATATTAGCCTAAGTAAGACATGATGGGGGAGGGGTATAAATATTTTATAAAAAATAACATAGGCTGAATTCTTGAGAAAAAAACAAATAGCTTCTACTATTCGCATCTTCCTTTATTGTAGAATTTCCAAATATTTACAAATATTTCAATTCCCTAACATCTACAAAGAATAACCTAAAATGAAGCTATAAGAAAAAAGAAATTCCTAGGACTCCTTAAACACATATCATGTACTTTACCATGTTCAGAAAAAGAAACAGTGAACATCAAATAAATCTTTAAATATTGAGAACAGAACACACAGGGGAGCTAGGGCTTGCACTCCTGAGTATTTTTTTAGCATTATGCTCTATAATGGAGTCACCACTTCACCTATCAACTAAAAGTAAATTAGAATAAAGCAGTGTTCTATGCAATGTTATGGTCCATGAAGCATTAAAGGAGCAGTGATATTCTTTTTAGGTTCTGATTGGTAAAAATTTGGACTGGACTGGCTAAATCTCCTGGAAAGATAGCTTAGAAGATAATTTCTATATAATACTATGGGTCATAGAAATATTATAAGGAGTTTCCTTTAAAGCAAGGGGAAAGGCAGTTAAAGTTAGAGGAAAAGTTGAAAAAAAAAAAAAACAAGTCATGAAGGAATGGATGACAGTGAGGTTAGCCTTGGAAGAAAAAAAAAAAAAAAGTTAGAACAAAGGAGGAGAGAATGAGGAAGGAGAGGTAATATATTTACAGTGGAAATAAATGTGCTTGCCCAAAAATGTTCATTTGGAGCAGAGGGAATTTGGCGGAACTAAGGCCAGAGAACTCTAATCTCTAAGTTAAAGAGTGGGTAAAGAGTGGGTCCTTTGCTGAGGCAGAAGAGATGGAGAAAAACTTGGTGGTCCTAAGAGTGTTGAAACAGTTTGGAACAGTGACAGTGAGTTGTACAACATGGAGGAAATATAAGAACAGTGTAGAAAGGGTGGTGGGGAGCTCTGAGGACCCAGCTGAGGTTAGAAATCAAATGGTATGTTTTCACTAGTCAGAGGGTAAAGAAAATATGCGATGCCAGTAGCTCAGGGTAGGCAAACAGCCAACTACAAGGTCCCAAAGTAGGCAGCATTGAAATGATCCATAATCAGGCTCAAACCAGATAAGGAATAAGTGACTCCAGAAAAAGCCTCAGAGCTTATGAGGCCAGTGAGAGGTTTTAAAAGGGATGAGAACCATCAGGGTGGAGGCCGTTTCAGGATATGGATATAGTCAGAAAAGAGAGACCCTAGCCACACTAAATTAAGTTAGAAATAAATAACAAAAGGAAAAAAGAAATAGCCTATGTATAAAGAACACTCAATGAACACATTTAGAAACAGACTGATAATAAAAATACAATATATCAAAACTTGTCAATGCAGCTAAAACCATTCTTATAAAAATTGTGTCCTTAAGTATATTTGTTAGAAAAAAAAAGTTGAAAATTAATGATGATAAGGAGGTAGAAAAAATCAGTAAGTTAAACAGAAGAATCTGATGTTATTGGGACTGACATATACACACTACTAAATATAAAATAGATAACTACTAAGAACCTGCTGTATAGCACAGGGAACTCTACTCAATACTCTGTAATGACCTATATGGGAAAATAATCTAAAAAAGAGTGGATATATGTATACGTATAACTGATTCACTTTGCTGTACACCTGAAACTAACCCAACACTGTAAATCAACTCTACTCCAATAAAAATTTTTAAAAAGATGAAATATCACTTAATAAATGAATTTAACAAGTTTCTTGGATATAAGGTAAATATACAAAAAAATCAATTATATTTCTAAAAATAGATAATGAAATAATAAAGAAAATATTTATTAAAAGCAGTTTTAAATGCATAAAAATAACTTCAATAAAAATGTATTGGATCTCTCTATATAAAGCATAAAATAATTTTGAGAGAAATTTAATACTTAAATAAATGAAGGGGTATACCTTGCTTATGAATTTGAAGATTCAGTATTGTAAAGATGCCAATTCTCTTCAAGTTGTTTTATAAATTTAATGTAAGTCCAGTAAAATATAAATATTTATTTATTTGTGTGTACTGTTAGAACTTGACAAGTTGACTTTAAAATTCATATGGAAATGCAATGGGCTAAGAATAGCTAAAATATTCCTGAGAAGAATAATGACAGAGGGGGGACTTTCTCGATCAGATATTAAGGGTGATTTTGAAACTACATTAACTAAAACTGACATTGGTTCATGGATATAAAAATTGACCAATGGAACAAATAGAGGCTGGTGAGAGACCCATGCATGTATAGATACTGGATTTATGAAAAGGTGTGCAACAGAGCAATGAAGAAAGGAAGGTCTTCATAATAAATACATTTTGACCCCTATCTCACATCATAAAACAATATTTTCAACACATGTAACAGAGAATAAACAGATCCCCTAGGACTCATTCAGAAAAAGACCATCAATCCAACAGAAAAAAAAAGGGCAAGATATTTGAACAGGCAATTAGAAGAGGATATCCAAATAGGATATCCAGGAGATAAACATATGAAGAGACGCTCAATTCTGTTATTAATCAGAGAAATCACAAAGAGATAACATGACTCACTCACTAAAATTAAAATCACTGACATATCATGTGTTTCATGTGTTGGTGACCATATGGAACAACTGAAGTGCTCACCAACAATACAATGGAAAAATCAAATGTCACTATAGTTCTACAACGAAATCCTATTCAGCAATAAAAATTAAACTACAGCTAATTGCAAAATATGTGGAAACTTACAAACATAATGCTAAAAAAGAAGACAAATACTAAATAATGCACACATTTATTAAAGTTCATATCTAAACTTTATGTAACGTTCTAAGTCAAGTCTAATGGAAGTTTCCTGTAAGAAGTTAGGAGAGTAAACACTTTTAGGGAGGAGGGGAAGAATCATAATTGAAAGAGGACCAAAGAAAGGCTTACAGGGTAGCAGCTATCTTCTATTCCTTGACTAGGATGGTGGTTATATAGATTATTCACTTCGTAAAAATGCCTTCAGCTGTAAATTCGTTTTGTGCACTTTTCTATATATGTTACACTTCAACAAAAAATGTTAAAAAAAAAAACAACATGTGAATGGAATTTTTGACAGCATATTTCTTCTTACAATGTGATAAATTTCAAATGCTATTTCCCATTTCTACTGCAGTGAATAACTTTTTTCGGACATGTAGACTTAGATTTTAGAATCTTGTTTTATTAAAAACTAAAACAAACACAAAAAAAGAACAAAAACATGACAATGAGGGCTCATAAAAAACAAAATAACTTGCATATATTATAACTCTTCAGCTTCAGAGCAGCTACTTTCGGTGCCTCCCTCCTTTTCCTTTTTGCCCACAGATAGCCTGGGCCTACTAATATTTGTAAGATGCCCCAAGGCTGTTCATCAGTGGCTCAGATTATTGGTCAGCTTGACTATCCCTAAAATGTAGGTAACGGTCACAGCAGGACGAGATGAAGCCAGGCTCCATTAAAAATATTAATAAAAGTAGAGCACCAATTTATTAAATGAAAAGCCTCTGATCTGTTCACTGTAGCAAACAGCTGTGATTCTGTATCCTGTTGAGGGCCTTGGGACCCAGTGACACTAGCAGGTCTGCCTCTGTGCACATTTCTCTCAGCTGGTCAAATAAACAGCTCTTCTCTCCTCCTGTAGACAAGGCAGGGTTGCTCCCAGTTGTCAAACTCAAATAATCCCCTTCAAACAGAATCCCTGGCAAGTTCAAAGGAAACACACTAAACCCCACTGCTTTGGGGGATAATGGACACTGAGAGTCAGCTGCAGGAGCAGAAACAGAAAGATGCCTCTGAACATGAAACATTAACAAACCAAGCATTATTACCAATATTTCTCCCCCAGCCAATGACCTTTAGCAAAAAATCAACTCCAATCCCTAGTGTTCCAGTCCTTTCTTTTCTTCTGCATTTCATAGTCTACTAGCTGAAGTTCAAGTTTACTTAGTAGCATAAAATTCTACATACACATACACACATACACACACACACACACACACACATACCAATAGTTTGAATACAATGTAACCAAATCAAAAGAGAAAGTAGGTAGGATTACATGTCAAAACACAGTTTGATCCTCATTCTAATAATCAGGGAAGATTTTTTCATCATTTAAAAAATATTAAACAGTTGATAATGCACAAATACTGCATGGATGCCCCTGGATGCACTATATGTTTCTAAAAATAAAAAAATTTAAACCTTGAAAAAAAAATACTGCATGGATACTGTCTAATGAGTAAACAACTAATTATCCATAAATAACAGATATGGCTAATAATTCATTTACATACTTTGTGACTGACAGAAGAAACTGATTATTTTTTAAGATTTGGAAATATGTTTCTCAATCCCTTGTTAGTTATCACAGTCTTTCTCTGTATTCCCATAAACCCCACCTCCAAAGGAAAACTGACATTATCTATCTATCTATCTATCTATCTATCATCTATCTGATTATGCTTGAGAAAATGAGGTCCAATATTTAGCTGATTTAGTAGGCAAGACTGAATATATGTTTCAGTGGATGAATAATGCCAATAGTGAACACAGCATAAGTGATTTAAAATGTCATGCTACTGTGCAAATATCATATGACTGCTTATATCTATCATTTGATTTCTGCCTTTATCCAGAATGAATTTCCTGACTTGATTTTAATAGGCACCGTGCGGCTTATTTCCCAATCCCAGGCAGCTCTTAAATTTCAGAAATAAAAGACTTCTGCTTATCTCACAAGAATGTTTTAAGAATAAATGTGATAAATTGCCAGAAAGCATTTGAGTTTGTTGGAGAAAAGATACTATGTAAAAAGAAATGTGATACTACAATGGCTATGGTTTTCACATGGTGATCCTGAGCCTTACATTTATCTGGGTAGGATGTCTCAGGCTTTCCTTTCAATGGAACGCCATCCTTGACCCCTGTGTCCTGTGAGAGAGGGGTATACAAGGATGAACGCTCAACTAGGAGTCAGGAGACTCCAATGTTTATTATGCCTCTACTTCCAACCAGCATGGGTAACTTTTTATAAAACTCTTTACCTCTCTGGGCATCAGGTACTTTATCTTTAAAATGAGGTAGAACTAGACATTACATGAACTCGAAGGTGGCTTCCAGCTCCAGCATTCTGTAATTCTATGATTGACTGTGATCCTTCGTACTCAGGAAGGTAAGAAATTGTTTTTAAAAGTAAATAGCAGAATGGTGGTTTAGGAGTTAAGGTTCTACCTTCACTGAAATGCCTACTCCCATCAAATAATTTGAATTTAGCTTTGATGGTGGCTCAGGATTTGAGAAAAGCCTTCCATTATCCTATGCAAGCTGGTTCCCAGTTACTCCAGAAAATCATCATATTTACTTCCCTCAACTCACCATAATCTGTATCTTTTTTTTTTTTCATTAAAAAAAAAATTTGCCTCCTCAAATAGAATTTAGGCTATCTTGTTTACTGCTTAATGTTTAGTGCTGAGAGCAAAGCTTAGCAAATCGTAGGGCTCAAAAACATGTGTTGAATGAATAACTTACTGCCTACCAAGACCATTAAAAAAAAGTGTAGCATATGGCTAGATCTCTTTAAGAGAAAGATGTTTAGTGAACACTAGTACATGGAAGACTTTGCTTTCCTTAGACATGTCAAAAGGAAAGATGATGTGCTGGAATTAGATCAATAAAATATATCTGGAAGCTTTCCCAGCCTAAATCACTTTTGCCAGGTCACTGGAGAGGTACATGGTTTAAGTATGATGAGATTTTGCAGTAATACAAGGAGAATAGTCCTCTCTTTTATATGACACACGTTAATTCAATAGAAGCTTTTATTAATCCTAGAGTAATTACTTTTATTGACTGTGGCATGGCTTTAAAAAAATATACAAGTGAGATGTAAACGGCTGCCAAAAAGTTCAGCTGAGTGCTTGAATCAGTTTCATTTTGTACTAATAACACACCACAATATACAAATTGTTATATATTACATTTTAGAAAAATAATTTACATAACTGGGGTTTAAGGCATAAGAAATGGCTTCTGCAAGTTTTCTCAGAATCTGTAGCTTCAACAACATGTGGATCCTATTTGTTACTGCTATTTTTTGTGTGAGTCTATTTTTAAGGATCCCAAGTTTGGCAGAATTAAAAATATGGATATCATCTGCATTGCTCCAGACCACTCTATCACAGCATAGTAATTTGTATATAGGTCATCAGAATTTTTAAAAAGGGAATCTATAGTTATATTTTATATAGTCAGAGAATTCACTGTTCCATGATGCCTTTTCTCAGGTCATCTTGAGAACTGATTGTCACACAATGATCCAATCAGCTGTTTGATTGATCTGATTCAGTTCATCCATGGCACCTGGACCAACCATTTCAAGGTCAGGTTATTTCTGTATGATATTGATGGACATGGCATGCAACATTGAGGGATAAAAAGAGTTTATTATATTCAAAAACTGCCCTACACCAAATATATTTCCATCCCTTTGCTTAAAGAAAGCTGAGACTACCTAAACTGAATAATGTTAACTCAGTAATTTCATCTGACAGCAATGTTTGGTATGGAGTTGCACAATTAGTGTGGACACTCAGTCAAATTATTGAAAATCATGAAGGCAATAATGCTTCATTAAAGAACTGCAGTTGTGTGTTCAGAAAAGTGATATGAATAGGGGGTTTGGAAAAACTGTCTAACACAAATGAGCAGATAGCTTATGAATTCAGACTATAAGCAGAGAGATCTAATATAATGCAATGCAATTTCACATGTTTTAAAACAAATGTACATAACTGTGGAGCAGCCTTTGATTGTACTTTGAACAATCAGTTTCAAACTCAGATTTATTTCTTATATGTCGGAACTTTTGGCTGAAGCATTCATGCCACTAATATTCATTGAGCACTTACTACAGAATTGGCACTCTCCTAGGAACTAGAGATACATGTGTGTGTGTGTATGTATATATATATATATATATATATATATATATATATATATATATATATATATATATATATATATATATATATACACATACACACACACATGTTAAACAGACAAAAATCTCTTTCCTGTTGGAATTGAAATTCTACTGGGCAGAGATAGATAATAAAGATATTAGTGAAATTAATTAAATAGTGTGTTAGGAAGTAATAATGCTATGGAAACAAAGCGGAATAATGTGGATGTCAGTGCCCTGATGTTGGAAGATTCAATTTTAAATGGAGAGATCATGGTAAACTTTGTTAAAAAGTGACAGTGGAAGAGACTGGAAAGGTCCCATTGGAGGGAGATCTATGATATCAGTGGGAAACATGTTCATTGCAGACTGAATAGCCAGTGCACAGAGTAGGAAGGTATATTGTATCTGACATGTGTGAGGAACAGTAAAGAGGTCAATGTGTCTGGAGTGCAGTGAAACAGGGAATAGGAGTAACATATAAGATCAATTCTATAGGACCTTGTAGACCATCATAATGACATTGTCTTTTACTCCTAATGCAATGTGAAGCTAATGGGGAGGTTGAGCAGAAGTGTGACAATATCTGAATTACAGTTTAACAGACTTACTCATCTCAACATGACCGAAAATAAATTATGGGGTTTTAGGTTAGGATGGAAGAAAGGAAGAAGGATATTCAGTTAGGAGTGAGATGCTAGTGGCTTGTACCAGAGTTTTAAACCACAAACTGCTCATCCCACAGCCATACTTTCTCCTCCTTGAAATCATACCTTAATGTCTCTGGAAGGCTTCTAGAGTTTTTCTAGTAGTTCTCACCAGTGGAATCCATCAATTGATGTAATTTACAGATGTAATCCATTTAACCTCACTATATCTTAGTTTTCTTATTTGTTAAATAGGGTTAAAAACAGTGACTAATCCTTATGATAATGGTGTGAATTATATAAGAATACTCATGTATATATACAAAGCTATGGTAATTAAAACAGTATGGCATTGACACAAAAACAGACACACAGATCAATGGAACAGAATAAAGAGCCCAGAAGAAAACCTACACATATATGGTCAAATAATTCATGACAAAGGAGCCAAGAATATACAGTGGGGAAAGGACAGTCTGTTCAATAAATGGTATTGGGAAAACTGGACTGCCACATGCAAAAGAATGAAACTTGACCACTAGTTTACACCATACACAAAAATGAACTCAAAATGGATTAAAGACTTGAACATAAGATCTGAAACAGGGGCAGGACAGGAATAAAGATGCAGACGTAGAGAATGGACTTGAGGACACGGGGAGGGGGAAGGGTAAGCTGGGACGAAGTGAGAGAGTAGCATTGTCATATATACACTACCAAATGTAAACTAGATAGCTAGTGGGAAGCAGCTGCATAGCACAGGGAGATCAGCTCAGTGCTTTGTGACCACCTAGAGGTGTGGGATAGGGAGGGTGGGAGGGAGATGCAAGAGGGAGGGGATATGGTGATATAGGTATGCATATGCCTGACTCACTTTGTTATACAGCAGAAATTAACACAACATTATACAGCAATTATACTCCAATAAAGATGTAAAAAAAAAAACTTGTAGAAGAAAACATAGGTGGTAAGCTCCTTGATGTAAGTCTTGGTCATAATTTTTTAAAAATCTGATACCAAAAGCAAAAGCAACAGAAGCAAAAATAAACAAGTGTGACTACATCATACAAAAAAGCTTCTGCACAGCAAAGGAAACCATCAACAAAATGAAAAGGGAACCTAGTAAATAGAAAAATACTTGCAAACTATAACAGGCTAATATCCAAAATATACAAAGAACTTATACAACATAATAGCAAAAAAACCAAACAATCCAATTAAAAAATGAGCAGAAGATCTGAATAGACATTTTTCCAAAGAATACATACAGATGGCCAAGAGGTACATGAAAGTATGTTCAAAATCATGAATTCTCAGGGTAATGCAAATCAAAGCCACATACTTGTCAGAATGGCTGTCATCAAAAAAAAAAAAGAAAAAGAAAGAAATAACAAGCATTAGCGTGTATGTGGAGAAAAGGGAACCCTTATGCACTGTTGGTGGGAATGTAGATTGGTGCAGCCACAGTGGAAAACAGTATACAGTTTCCTCAAAAAATTTAAAATATAGTTACTATATGATCCAGCAATTCCACTTTTGGGTATTTATCTGAAGAAAATGAAAACAGTAACTCAAAAAGATATATACACCCCTATGTTCATTGCAGCATTATTTTCAAGAGCCAAAATGTGGAAACAACCTATGTGTTCATCAATGCATGAATGGATAAATGTAATGTTTAGTAGTTTCATTATAGCAATCTTGCACATTGCACATTTGATTTACATACAATGCTAGTAAATGGTGTCATTTAAATTTTTTTTATTTTCTATGTATTCATTGCTAATATGTAGAAACATGATTGATTTTCACATGTGGATGATGAATTCAATTACCTTGATAAATTCATTTATACATTTTAGTGCTTTCTCTGTAGATCCCATGAGTTTTCTACACATACTGTCCTATCTTTTGCAAAAAAAAGTCAGTTTTATTTCTTCATTTACATTTCTTACATTTTTTTCTTGCCTACTGCACTGGCTAGGGCTTCTAGTTCAATGTTGAATGGAAGTGTGGTAATGGAAACCCATATTGCTTTTCTCATCTCAGTGGAAAACAAACTATTTCACCATTGTTACGATGTTTGCTGTAGATGTTTTTGCAGATAACTTTTATCAAAGATGCAACCTTGAAGTGATCTATATATATATATATGATTGAAAAGATTCAGTTTGCAAATGTTTTGTTTATGATTGTTGCATCTGAATTCATGACAGAAATTGAGATTAATATTCTTACCAGACAAAGCAAGGGTCTAGGAACCATTTAACAACATTTATACCCTACTGCTATTTTTATTCTCATGCAGTTTAATCCTACATATATCAATTTTCACAAGATATTCTAAAGGCTCTATGCTAATTTACAGTTTCCCTACTATAGGTCCTTCCTACATTTTAGTGTTTTCACTGTGGTCATTTCTTTTTATTTGAAGCTTTTGTTTTTATTATTTCTTTCAGTTGTATTTACTGGTGAAAAATTCTATATTATCTGAAAACATCTTCATGACAATTTTTTTGAAAGACATTTTGACTGATTACATAATTTTGGCTTACAGTATTTTATTTTAGCACCTTAGAGATGTCAGCCATTATATTTTGGCTTCCCTTGTTTTGCTAAGATGTTAATTGTCAGTCTTGTCACTATTTTAAAGGTAGTGTGTCTTTTTCTCCCCCTTCAGCTGTGTTGGTTTTATTTTTCTTTGTCTTTATATCTTGAGGTTCTTAGTGAACCTTTGGCTTGTTATCTTTTGACAGTTTCAGAAAATCTTCAGCTTTTATCACTTAAGCTATTGCTTCTTTCCCATTCTTTCTTTACTCTCCTTTCAGTCTCTAATAATACACATACTAGATATTTTCATCCTGTTCCACATATCCGTAGCACGTTTTTTCGTTTGAAACAATTTTTTTCCTGTGCTTTAGGTATTTTCTATTGTGCTACATTTTAGTTCACTAATTCTCTCTTCTGCTATTTCTAATCATTAACCTATCTATTGAGTTGTTAATTTTTATTACTATATTTTTCATTTCTAGAATTTCTATTCAATTTTATTTTCATTATTTTAATATCATTTCTCTGGCTAAATTCGCCATTTGGTTTATCTATTTCCTGAAACATATTAATCATTTTTAAAATTTATGACTATTAACCTAATATATGTATCATTTGTGCTTCTGTTCCTATTGCCTGTTTCTCTTCAGGTAGCTCTTGGTCATTTGATCCTGGCTTCTGGCATGCCTGGTAATTATTCAATGAATACCAACCATGTATATGAAAATATTTTGAGCTAATTTGAGGCTATGGCTGATGTTATATTACCCAGAATTTGTTTTTCATATCACTTAGGAATCCTGGCCATTCAAATTTCTGGCCTCAGTTACTCTCTGATCCTTCAACAGAAAATTATTTTTATATTTGCTCAGTGGGAGGGTTAGGCTAAATAAGGTACCTTTCCATTTCACTGATTTTTTTTTAAATATAAGAAAGTGAAAACTTAAATTCCATGCACCCACACAAACTCACTTAAATATACCCAAAGTCTGTGCTCAGATTTAATCTTTACTGACTTTTATTATAGAGAAGATTTTAATTATCAACTAAGTAAGATATTTCATATAACCTTTAGAAGCCATTAATCAGGCTAATGAATCAATTTAGAGTAATTTGTTATGTATTAAGGATACCTATCCCTTCATATGCATAATTTAGATATGAATAATACTAAAGAGCCATTGATTCCAGAATTAAAGAGTGTGTCCTGGTAATTCACAAAGCTTTGACATTAGTTTAATCTTGTAAAGAAAACAAGGAATCTACTTCTCTTTCAAAAGTTTAATTTCCAATGAAAAGTAAATTATTCCATGGTAATCATCATCACAACCTATCATAACACTAAAAGTAGTTCCAACTATATTTTTGCATGTATTTGTATAATGTTATAACTAAGTTTTTAAAACATTACTGCTTATGTTTGAATTTACTGTGCTTTTATGTTTCTTCCCCTCTGAGTCCCTGGCCACCTTCTTATTTTGCTTATTTTTCATGTTGTGTGTATCAAATAGTGTACAATGTTCCTTAGGTATGAACCATCTATGAGTTTTATTAGAGTGTATTTCTTCCTCCAATGCTTTTCACCTTTTTTCCTTCTTGGTAGGTACTTATCATATATATATATATAACATATATATTTAATATATATGTTATATATATATATAAAAGATATATTGTTTCTAGAACACAGTGATCAGGGAAAGTTGCCTAGGAGTTGAGGGGGCCAGAGTGGGACCTGTGTAATACTCTTTTTCTCTTCTGGATCAATTTTAAAATATAAATATTTTAAAATATTTATAATAACATTATAATTTTAACATAATGATATATGTTAAATATTGTGGAATTACAAATGTGTTTGGTCTTTGTCTGCATTTAAAATATATATATTTATATTTATATATTTATATATATTTACTTCAAGTTTTCAAGGACTTTTTCAATTAGTCCTTTGGTTATTTGCTGAAAACATATTTGGATTTTTTAAATTAAGCTTTTTATTTTATAAAAATGTAGGTTAACATACAGTTGTAAGAAATAATACAGAGAGATTTATGCAAACTTTCCTCAGATTCCCTCAATCTAACACCTTGAAGACCTGTAGTATATCATAACCAGATATTGACAGTGATGCAATCTGCTGATCTCATTTAGATTTTCCCAGCTTTACTTTTACTTTTGTGTGTGTGTGTGGGGAGGGGGGGGTGGGGGGTAATTTTATGCAATTTTATCACATGTGTAGGTTTTTGTATCCATCATTAGAGTACAGATACAGAACTTTTCCATCACTCACAGATCCCTCATGTTGCCCTGTTATAACCACATTCATCTCCCTCCTCCCCAGCTGCCCAGCTACCTGTCCCTACAACTACTATTCTGTTTTTCACCTCTATAATTTTTCATTTAAATAATCTTATATAAATGGATTCAAACAGTATATAACCTTTGGGATTGTTTTTCTTCACTTGGCATAATTCTCTCAAGATTCATCCAAATTGTTGAGTATATCAATGATTTGTTGCTTTTCATTGCTGCATACTAGTCCATGGTATGGGTATATCACTGTTTGTTTACAATTAACCTGTTGAAGGACATCTAGATTGCTTCTAGCTTTATCATGAATAAAGCTTCTATGAAAATTCCTGCACAGGTTTTTATGTGAACTATGAGTTTTCATTTCCCTGGAATAAATGCCCATGAGTGCAACTGCTGGATTGTATTGTGATTGTATGTTTAGTCTTACAAGAAATTGTTATTTTCTTGAGAGGCTGTGCCATTTTACATTCTTACCAGCAATGTTTGAGTGATGCTTGGATTTGTTTTAAAACTTCTGACATTCACTGTCATCCAGTATTTTAATAACTGATTTGGTATCACTTTTTACTTTTTATTCATGGGATACTCAGTTAAACTCTTTTTCGTCTTTATCTTGCAATTTACATTTCACAATAAATTTCTTTATGGGAAGCTATTTGTATAATTTTAATAGTTTCAGGAGATAGAAAAATAACTTTATTATTTCTAGTTTTATAATAGGATTTCATATATAAAAGGAAAATAGAAAGCACCTACTTAAAAAATAAATTAAGAATATGCCTTTATTTTATAATAAACAGGACCACAGTGCATATGAAGACCTAAAGGAAGGTATAAAAATATTACTATACTTAAGTAAATGTTTCCCAAGGTGGAACTCTAAATTCCCAAGAATTACTTTAGGTGAAATAGTGAGATATTTAAATACTATTGCTAAATAAAAAATGTCTACAAATTTATTATATTTTCAAAACGGAAATAGCATTATTTTTATTTATAAATAAATGCTTATTAAAAGAACAAAAAATGCAGAAAGTATAAAAAATCTATAATAGTAGTCATAGAAAATTGACTTTCATGTATTCACTACTTAAAGGTCTTTGTGACTAAAATGAGCTGTTTTGGGATAAGAAAAAAAAATGGTTAGGAAACAGAATTGAAGTGGAAGAAATATAAATTTTATTTCAAAATTTTATTGATGAAACACAATGCTCACAAACTCAAGGCAAGAAAAGTTATCATGATGATACCTTAGCTGTTAGATTACAACTTCAGATTGCTGACTAGAGCCTCTTTTTGAGGACATCAAGCCAACAAAGTTATCAACTCTTTCATTAAATGCCCATCATTTAGTTTCTTGTAGTGATCAATGTAGTACCTGACCAAGCTCCTCCTAAACGTGACTACCCTGAAATGAGTTTACAAAGACAGTGTTAGAATGTGAAGATGAAAGAAATGTGTACACCTCTTAATTTAATATAGAAACCTCAGGTATTATCCGCAACTGATCCTGGCAGCACTGAAAGAGAAGCAGTATAAAAACGAGTCCACTCCAGCAGTGACAGAATTCAATCACCCAGCTATTGTGTAATATCAGCTTGAGGATCATCGATAGCTTGTTATTTCACCACTGGATAAAAAGAATCCTCAAAATTAAATTAAATTTAAAAAAAAAAAGCTTTTCTTCCAATTGTCTGCCAGGGAATACAGTTTTAAGTAAATCAACATTTTATTATAAAATATTTCTGTAGTTATTTCTTCCATGGACAAAGTCCTTGAGGAATCAGTCATGTATTTCAAGTATCAGCAGAGCTTAAGAGACCAGCTGAGTTGTATAACTCTCAGCATTTTATTTATTCACAAGGAAATCTTGACTTAAATTAGCCAGATTCTGCCTTGGCTTCACTTGATTATCTAGATTTACACAGGGGTTGGCGAAGCTATTTTTGCAATTCAAGATGCCAACTTGTCAAAGAATAAATCAAGGTGATTTTCATAAAGCTAGTTTTACATAAGGGGTCCTGTACTGCCACAAGAAATAATATACTATTTTCCTCTCATTCTTTCATAGAGGTATGGAAATATTGTTGCAATACATTATTATACATTCCTATTCTCATTTTTCTTTGAGTATAGCTATCTATATTGATCCAAATGATTTAAAAATTTCAGGTTGATCCAGTCAACTTTATCCAAGTTCAAAAGGTCCTAAAATTCAAGAAGTTAAAAGTTGAGGGTAAATTCCATTTAGTAGTATATTTTAAAAAGGAGACAGAACCCATCTTGCTCTATACAGTTTTTCTTGATTAGTTTCAATCTCTTTAAAAGAAAAAAAAAAGCAACAGACTTTTTACTTATTCTTTGGGAATTTCAGTCACAGGGACACACGCCTGCTCTTACTGTCTGATTGAACCTCAGTTTAAGATCCTACGGTCACTGCATTTCGGCACTCTATGGAAACTTCAAGGCTTCTTTAGTTCAAGATTTGTATTTATTTTTATTTTGGAAGTGAAATTCTTAATGTGCCAAGCAACCAGTCCAGTTTAAACAGCTAATAAGTGGTGGAACTAAGGCTAAAAATTGGAGTACCTTAGTGCTGCTGCTTGCTCTCCCATACCAATAATGGTCCTTTAAAAAGATTGGGGGCTTCCCTGGTGGCGCAGTGGTTAAGAATCTGCCTGCCAATGCAGGGGACACGGGTTCGAGCCCTGGTCTGGGAAGATCCCACATGCCGCGGAGCAACTAGGCCCGTGAGCCACAACTGCTGAGCCTGTGCGTCTGGAGCCTGTGCTCCGCAACAAGAGAGGCCGCGATAGTGAGAGGCCCGCGCACCGCGATGAAGAGTGGCCCCGCTTGCCGCAACTAGAGAAAGCCCTCGCACAGAAACGAAGACCCAACACAGCCAAAAATAAAAATAAATAAAACAAATGTGAGGTTTAAAATGTTCTGATTAAAAAAAAAAAAAGATCGGGAACACATATTTAATCCTTTCTGTGGTGGACAGACCCTGGAGTGGCTCCCGTGGCTTTTTCCTATCTCCTCTCATCCCGTCTGTTCACACCCTGTATGATCCTCTACTCCTAAGTGTACACAAGACGTGGCTTGCTTCTCATCTGTAGACTATGGCAGGGGTCCCCAATCCCCAGGCGGCAGACCAGTACCAGTCCACGGCCCGTTAGGCACCGGGCTGCACAGCAGGAGGTGAGCAGCGAGCGAGTGAGCGACGCCTCTTCTGCCTCCCCATCACTCGCATGACCGCCTGAACCCTCCTCCCCCCATGCCCCATCCATGGAAAAATTGTCTTCCACGAAACCGGTCCCTGCTGTCAAAAAGGTTGGGGACCACTGGATTATGGCAGAGGTGAAGAGATATTACAGATATGTAACTTAGGTTCCAAATCTGTTTATTTTGAGTTAATCAAAAGGAAGATTTTCCTGATAGGCCTGACAACCAGGCAAAAGCCCTTAAAAGAGGGAGGAGACCCTCCCTGAGTTAGACGCTAAATAAGAGAGAATTTCCTAGCAGGCATGATGAAGCAAATAGTCATGCTGAGGAAGCACAAGTGGCAAGACACTCGGGCGGCACCTGTGAACTACGGATGGTCTCGAGCATCAGAGGTTGTTCTCTAGCCTATAACCAGCAATAAGTGAGGGTGTTCAGTCGCACAGACAAAAAAAAAAAAAAAAAAAAAAATACGAATTCTGACAATAATCTGAATGAAACTGAAGCAAATTCTTCCCGTTACACCTACAGATGAAAACGCAAAGCCAATACTTGGATTGCAACCTTGTAAAATCTCGAAGAAAGGACCCAGCCAAGATAAACTTGGACTTGTGACCCACAGATACTGTGAGATAATAAGTGAGTCTTATTTTAAGCTGCTAAGTTTGTGGTAATTTGTTACTGTGCTATAGTAAACTAAGGTGCTTTGAAGCTAGAGCCTTTCCTTCTTTGATTTGAGAATAAACTATGTTTTTAACCTGCTTGTGTGTAACACATAGAAATGGTCCACTGCTTTTTTTTTTTTTTTTTTTTTTAATCTATTTACTTATTTATTCACCTTTGGCTGCAGCGGGCACTCATTGCCGCGCGCAGGCACACCCCCCCCCCCCCCAGCCGCAGCGAGCGGGGGCCACTCTACGCCGCGGTGCGTGGGCCTCTCAGAGACTGCGGTGGCCTCTCCCGCTGCGGAGCATGGGCTCCAGGCACACGGGCTTCAGCAGTTGTGGCTCACAGGCTCTAGAGCGCAGGCTCAATAGCTGTGGCACACGGACTCGGTCGCTCCGCAGCATGTGGGATCCTCCTGGACCAGGGATCGAACCTGTGTCCCCTGCACTGGCAGGCAGACTGTCAACCGCTGCGCTACCAGGGAAGTCCCTGGTCCACTGCTTTGTAGACTTGTTTCCCACATCACAGCTCTTCCCCAACTGTGCTGCACAGTTACCTCAGAACTCTGGCCATACTAGGAAGTGATTGTCTCCTCAGGCAGTGGTTCCCAGACATGGGATTTCATAAACTAGGATAATTTAAGGATATGTTTTGGGGATAGACATAGTGTTGCCAACCTTTAATTTTTCAACATAATGCCATTTAAAAAACATCAACTAGTATCTAATCATTTTATCATTAAAAAATAAGCTATAACACCATAAAGTTTACTATGGATATGCTCTCACAATAAAGGAGAGACTTTCCCAAGAAAGGAGGGTTCACAACTTATGTAGACATAACACACATCCCCATATACACACACCCACATGCACATACACTCAAACTCACACTCACTCACTCTTTAACTTTCCCATTTACCTTAGATTGGAACAGACATAACACTGTCACCGACTAGAACCAGACTATAGATTGCCATTTGGAAGCTACTGTTATAAGGAAAAGTTTTAAAAACCACTGGACAGAGCATAAGGCATCCTCTGCTACTTCTTTCAGACTCCTTATTATCTTTCTGGATTAAGGGGCTTTTCTTAAGGAGTGAACTGGAAGTGTATAAACTGTCTTTTTATATCCCATTAATTATACTCTTATAAAAACATCTCTTCATTTACCTGGTACCTCCTATTTGCCAAGCACTATTCTATATACTCAAGGTATATTACATCACTGAATCTTCACTACAGCCCTAAGATTTATGTTAACATGATTATCTCCATTTTATAGATCTTAGGAATCTTAGGTTGTGAAGGCTTAAGTAACTTTCCTGAAGTGATCTTAGGTTACTGAGCTCAAACTTTCAAACACTATGTTAGACTACTGGAGTCACTTTTTGCTTTGCTCAGTCTCCAAACATTTTTTATACAAAGATTGAACCAGAAAATGGATATTTGATGGGAAAGGAGGACATAAGAAAGATACTCAATGGAGCAAAGATAGAGTCTTGAACAAATAGTGCTGGAACAACTGAACATCCACATGCAAAAAAAGTGGATCTAGACATAGATGTTATACCATTTACAAAAATTAACTCAACATGGATCACAGACCTAAAACAAAATGCAAAGATACAACACTCCTAGAAAATCACATAGGAGAAACCCTAGATGACCTTGGGCATGATGATTTTTTTTTTAGATACAATGCCAAAGGCATGATTCATGAAAATATTAATTGATGAGCTGGACTTCATTAAATTTAAAAACTTCTCTGTGAAGGACAATAACAAGATAATTAGAAGACAGGCCACAGACTTGGAAAAAATCTTTGCAAAAGACGTATCTGTTGCTAATTTGATGGACCTAATTTCCTAACATACTAAGTCTTTTCCATTGTTGACTTTGGTAATCTTATGATTGAGCAAACTGAATATAAGAGGTTGGTTGGCTGCTCTTGATTAAATACACACACACACACACACACACACACACAGAGTCTAATCTTTTTCTGTATGTGTTTATAGGGGTTCAAAACAACTGGTTTAAAGAGCAAGTTTTCTGAGACTAATAGAAGACAGTGTCACACAAAGATTTGTGAATAGACGTGTGTATCTATGCTCTACTTTAACAAGCCATAGTTGGGGAGCCATGTGAAATATCACTTTATTGGAGTAGCCACATGTAATTGGCCATAGTTAAAGACATAGATATGGCTACATACACAAGATGAAGCTGAAGGAAATGGGCAAGTCTCTTGGAAACATGAAAGAGAATGACCCTAGCTTAACATGAGTTAGTTATGTGTTCACAAGGTATGCCCCTGCACCAAGCCCTGTGTCTTTTTTTCTTTTCTCTCAAGCTTGAATGAGCTCTGAAGCAAGCTGTGGAGGATGTGCCCACCTGCTTTAACTTAGAAAGAAGAGTTAATAGGAAAAGAGAAAATTTTACATTTTGCCTTTTAGAAATGTATACTAGATTTCTGTTCAGATATATTCAAGGGCCTTGAAATTTTCAATGGCCTATGAAATTTTTCAAAGATCATCATACAAAATTTGAGTCTTCATAATTAAATGTATTGACTATAGAAAAACAAAAAAGAAAACTACAAAATCAAAATGAATGTTTAATTAAATGTCTGCATAATATAATATTATGTCAACTTCATTAATTACTAAATTTAGTATTCATAAAAGTTTTATTACACTTGAAAACAGTTTTGTGGGCAAATTTTTCCCACTTTGCAAGATTCTCCAAGTCTGCAGAATGTCAAAAAAATCATAGCCCATCACAAATTATATTAATTACACATAGTTAAATAATTTCAAAAGCCAATATAACATTTCTTTCCCCAAATTTTACAGTAAATAATTGCTGTTGAATGTGGGTACAGTTTCCTAGGTTTGCTATGATGTATGCTCTGGCTTTTAAAAGCCTGAACAACTTCCACTTTTAATTCAGCCATTGCCTGCTGTGCCACGATAGATAAGAAATAGATATTTGTTCCATGATTTACTACTCTAAAACTTTTCAAACTAGGGGAGGCCTTGGATTGTGTTCTTTGGAAGCAGTCTCTTGTCAGAGAGCTGTGTGCAGAAGGTTTATTGTGGAATGTTCCCAGGAAATACACACACAAGGAAGGCTGGAAGGCAAACTGGGCAGAAGGAGAAGCTCTCTACACTAGGATTATATGAGCTGACTCAGCTAATACTACAATGAGCTCTGGTGCTAGTGTGGCCCTTCAGAGTTGCCCCAAAATGGGGCAGGGAGCAAGGCCTTTGGATCCCTACATCAGCCAGTTATTGGTCATGTCTCCCCTGGTAGGGGACATAACCTTTGGCAGCTCTAGACAGCTGAGGGAAACACTTCATTGAGGGAATCTGGACATGGAGCATCATAGTATGTACGTACTTTAGGGAGAATTAGATTACCTCACAGCAAAATTCAGCCCATGTGTTACAGTCACAGACACAGGTAAATTGGGGGAGAGGTGGGATTTCATCCAGTTCATTAGTTTATCAGATTAATACAATGGCAATGATGTATTCCTGGGCAAGGGTCTCTACTGAAGTTTAATATTTAAGTGGAACCAGTGTGCTAGGTAAAGCTACCAATGTAATATTAAATGATCAAAGACTTCTTGAACACTCTAAATTCTGAACTAGTGGCATATTGTGTAAAATAGACATGTACAATTCTGGATTTAATCTAACTTGGCCAAATCATAATCTGTTGTTATCATCCATTGAGCATCTCTTACTGGGCTAGACTCCTGAGTGCGTAATATCACTTATTTCTCAATTTATGACTCTTACTTTAAAGAACAGGAAACAGATGTCAAGAGAGTTGATATAACTTGGCCAAATTCACATAAGGTGTAAGACATGAATGACAGAATTTAAAAATCTTTGATCTAGAGTCCAGATTTTCCTCTCCAATATACCATGTTGTCACTTCAGTCTGGAATACGTTTTTTTAAAAACCCTTTAAAATACATGCAAAAATAATGTAAAATTATGCTCAACAAAGTGAAGAAAAGCTATACATGAATACTAATTTCTTTGCAAATATAGCTTGCTACTCTATGCCACATGCTGTTTGAACTGCTTTACTTGAATAGACGCTTCGCAGCTCTAGAAAGGATATACTATCATTGTATTATTCCCTTTTTTGAGATCAGTAAAATAAGACATAGATGGGGTTAGGTAACTTCCCAAGGTTACACGGCACTAAGCAGTAGAGTTGGCATCAGACTCCTGCAGTCTAACATCAAAAACTCCCACTTAACCGCAAAGCTCTACGCCTCTTCGGGTTAAGTGTTGATGTATTATGTTTTAAGTGCTGGTGTACCACATTGCTTTATAAAAAAGTGTTCCCATTGACACACATTTCTGGGAACCAAAGTCAATGTGTATAACATCTAGAACATTTCAAGGACTGCAAATGAAGAGGATTTGAGAGTGTTATTTTTAAGCAGAGGTAATGTGTCAGCCTTTGTCCCTAACAATGGTAGTAAAAGTGGACTTCAAATGACGCACAGTACAGCAAAAGCAGGCAAGGCTTTTAAGAAGGCCACTCTATGAAGGAGGAAGAGTAGATAGCACCATAGCTTAAGGATAATTGTTTTGATCTCTCATCAAAAGAGCCATCCAAAAAAAAAAAAAAAGAAAAAACCCTGCATCTTTCTAAATATCAACACTGTACTTTCTTTAAAGCTTATGTATTTCTTAGCTACTATCTTATTTTTTTTTTAAGACTATAGGATGCAGTATACTTTTAACCAACCATTTCTGCAACTACAGGCGAAGGTTATGTTTTCTATGAAAACAATGTTTTTTAAACTTTCTTTCCTTTTTTACTGCATAGTTAAGCACAAAAAGGGGGTATTGATTAAAGTGTATGATTCCACAATTTATAGTTATTTAATTAGAAAACAAAAATTTTTCTGGCTGCTTATCCTCCTAAGAAATATATACTTAGTGATTATTTGATCAACACTTAGTCTAAAGGGACTTTCTCCTACTATAATGGCATTGTGCTAATGATCAAGACAGAAAAAAAGGTGGAAACATGTACACATAATCTTTTAAACTATTTTATAACCACATAGTTAGGATTCCTAGAATAAATACCCTACTCTTGCCAGTAAGTGCAAATATTTTACGTGATTATTTCCTATATCTCAGAGAAATATTAGCAAAGTAAAAATATAGTGTGCTAATTCTCGCTTTGAGACAGGCACTATGCATGTGTAAGCTTTGATGAGTACTAATGGATACTTCTTAGTTTTGACCCTTAGTTTGAAAATAACAGCTTGTTGTTATTTTTTTAGGAAGAATAAGATCCATTTCTAAACACTTTAGAAATCTCAGGGCTTTTTTCTCCTTAGAAATAGACAAATAAATGACCACATTAGCACTTGCACTTCAATGTGAGCCAAGGACATTTTTAAAATGTCAGAACTCAGGGTTAACACTCTCATTTTTGACATTTGGCCTTCAGATTTTTCTCCTTAATTGTCTGTTTGCTGCCTCATTGCCATACACAAAGATTGAAGGTCAAATGTATCTCTTTCCTGCATTGCCATAAAATGTTAAGTCTCAAAGTTTTAAATATTTCATGTACTGTGGGCTACCAAATATTCCCAAGTTCTAAACCAGTTTAAACATCTTGAACATAGGAAGGTCTTCTGCTCAGGTCAAAATTGCTCTCAGTAAGGACTGTCAGTTACTTGATTCCAGGTATAAGCTGCTCACTTTTTAGCAGATGCTTGTGGGTTTGTTTTTCTAGACCAGTGGAAACATTTTGGGCTACTCTTACAAAAGCAAATATGAATGCAGTGAACACATGGTAGTATGCTCTTATATAAGAAATTGAGAGATTGGTTCAAGATGGTGGAGTAGAAGGATGTGCTATCACTCCCTCTTGCAAGAACACCAGAATCACAACTAACTGCTGAACAATCATCGACAGGAAGACACTGGAACTCACCAAAAAAGATACCTTACATCCAAAGACAAAGGAGAAGCCACAATGAGACGGTAGGAGGGACGCAATCACAATAAAATCAAATCCCATAACTGCTAGGTGGTTGACTCACAAACTGGAGAACACTTATACCACAGAAGTCCACCCACTGGAGTGAAGGTGCTGAGCCCCACGTCAGGCTTCCCAACCTGGGGGTCCGGCAATGGGAGGAGGAATTCCTAGAGAATCAGACTTTGAAGGCTAGTGGGATTTGATTGCAGGACTTTGACAGGAATGGGGGAAACTGAGACTCCACTCTTGGAGGGCACACACAAAGTAGTGTGCGCATCAGGACCCAGGGGAAGGGGCAGTGACCCCATAGGAGACTGAACCAGACCTACCTGATAGTGTTGGACGGTCTCCTGGAGAGGCAGGGGAGAGAGGGGGCTGTGTCTCACCGTGAGGACAAGGACACTGGCAGCACAAGTTCTGGGAAGTACTCCTTGGCGTGAGCCCTCCCAGAGGCTGCCATTAGCTCCACCAAAGAGCCCAGCAAGGCTCCAGTTTTGGGTTGCCTCATGCCAAACAACCAACAGGAAGGGAACCCAGCCCCACCCATCAGCAGACAAGTGGATTAAAGTTTTACTGAGCTCTGCCCACCAAAGCAACAGCCAGCTCTACCCACCACCAGTCCCTCCCATCAGGAAACTTGCACAAGGCTCTTAGATAGCCTCATCCACCAGAGGGCAGACAGTAGAAACAAGAACTAAAATCCTGCAGCCTGTGGAAAAAAACCCACATTCACAGAAAGATAGACAAGATGAAAAGGCAGAGGGCTATGTACCAGATGAAGGAACAAGATAAAACCCCAGAAAAACAACTAAATGAAGTGGAGATAGGCAACCTTCCAGAAAAAGAATTCAGAATAATGATAGTGAAGATGATCCAGGACCTTGGAAAAAAAATGGAGGCAAAGATTGAGAAGACGCAAGAAATGTTTAACAAAGACCTAGAAGAATTAAGATATGAACAACACAATAACTGAAATGAAAACTACACTAGAAGGAATCAATAGCAGAATAACTGAGGCAGAAGAACGGATAAGTGACCTGGAGGACAGAATGGTGGAATTCACTGCTAAGGAACAGAATAAAGAAAAAAGAATGAAAAGAAATGAAGACAGCCTAAGAGCCCTCTGGGACATTAAACACAACAACATTCGCATTATAGGGGTCCCAGAAGGAGAAGAGAGAGAGAAAGGACCCGAGAAAATATTTGAAGAGATTAGAGTCTAAAACTTCCCTAACATGGGAAAGAAAATAGCCACCCAAATCCAGGAAGTGCAGAGAGTCCCAGACAGGATAAACCCAAGGAGAAACACGCCAAGACACATAGTAATCAAACTGGCAAAAATCAAAGACAAAGAAAAATTATTGAAAGCAGCAAGGGAAAAACGACAAACAACATACAAGGGAACTCCCATAAGGTTGACAGCTGATTTCTCAGCAGAAACTCTATAAGCCAGAAGGGAGTGGCATGATATACTTACAGTGATGAAAGGGAAGAACTTACAATCAAGATTACTCTACCTGGCAAGGACCTCATTCAGATTTGATGGAGAAATCCAAAGCTATACAGAAAAACAAAAGCTAAGAGAATTCAGCACCACCAAACCAGCTCTACAACAAATGCTAAAGGAACTTCTCTAAGTGGGAAACACAAGAGAAGAAAAGGACCTACAAAAACAAACCCAAAACAATTAAGAAAATGGTAATAGGAACATACATAACAATAATTACCTTAAATGTGAACGGATTAAATGCTCCAACTAAGAGACACAGGCTTGCTGAATGGATACAAAAAAAAGACCCATATATATGCTGTCTACAAGAGACCCACTTCAGACCTAGGGACACATACAGACTGAAAGTGAGGGGATGGAAAAAGATATTCCATGCAAATGGAAATCAAAAGAAAGCTGGAGTAGCAATGCTCATATCAGATAAAATAGACTTTAAAATAAAGAATGTTACAAGAGACAAGGAAGGACACTACATAATGATCAAGGGATCAATCCAAGAAGAAGATATAACAATTTTAAATATTTATGCACCCAACATAGGAGCACCTCAATACATAAGGCAACTGCTAACAGCTATGAAAGAGGAAATTGACAGTAACACAATAATAGTAGGGGAATTTAACACCTCACTTACACCAATGGACAGATCATCCAAACAGAAAATTAATACGGAAACACAAGCTTTAAATGATACAATAGACCAGATAGATTTAATTGACATTTATAGGACATTCCATCCAAAAACAGCACATTATACTTTCTTCTCAAGTGTGCATGGAACATTCTCCAGGATAGATCACATCTTGGGTCACAAATGAAGCTTCAGTAAATTTAAGACTATTGAAATCATATCAAGCATCTTTTCTGACCACAATGCTATGAGATTAGAAATAAATTACAGGGAAAAAAAATGTAAAAAACACAAACACATGGAGGCTAAACAATACGCTATTAAATAACCAAGAAATCACTGAAGAAATCAAAGAGGAAATCAAAAATTACCTAGAGACAAATGATAATGAAAACACGACGATCCCAAACCTATGGGATGCAGCAAAAGCAGTTTTAAGAGGGAAGTTTATAGCTATAAAAGCCTACCTCAAGAAATAAGAAAAATCTCAAATAAACAATCTAACCTTACACCTAAAGGAACTAGAGAAAGAAGAACAAAAAAACCGCAAAGTTAGCAGAAGGAAAGAAATCATAAAGATCAGAGCAGAAATAAATGAAATAGGAACAAAGAAAAAAATAGCAAAGATCAATAAAACTAAAAGCTGGTTCTTTGAGAAGATAAACAAAATTGATAAACCATTAGCCAGTCTCATCAAGAAAAAGAGGAAGGGGACTCAAATCAATAAAATTAGAAATGAAAAAGGAGAAGTTACAACAGACACCGCAGAAATACAAAGCATCTTAAGAGACTACTACAAGCAACTCTATGCCAATAAAATGGACAACCTGGAAGAAATGGACAAATTCTTAGAAAGGTATAGTCTTCCAAGACTGAACCAGGAAGAAATAGAAAATATGAACAGACCAATCACAAGTAATGAAATTGAAACTGTGATTAAAAATCTTCCAACAAACAAAAGTCCAGGACCAGTTGGCTACACAAGTGAATTCTGTCAAACATTTAGAGAAGAGCTAACACCCATCCTTCTCAAACTCTTCCAAAAAATTGCAGAGGAAGGAAGACTCCTAAGCTCATTCTATGAGGTCACCATCACCCTGATACCAAAACCAGACAAAGATACTATAAAAAAAGAAAATTACAGACCAATATCACTGATGAATATAGATGCAAAAATCCTCAACAAAATACTAGCAAACAGAATCCAACAACACATGAAAAGGATCATACACCATGATCAAGTGGGATTTATCCCAGGGATGCAAGGATTCTTCAATATACACAAATCAATCAATGTGATACACCATATTAACAAATTGAAGAAAAACCATATGATCATCTCAACAGATGCAGAAAAAGCTTTTGACAAAATTCAACACCCATTATTGAGAAAAACTCTCCAGAAAGTGCGCATAGAGGGGACCTACCTCAACATAATAAAGGCCATCTATGACAAACCAACAGCAAACATCATTGTCAATGGTGAAAAACAGAAAGCATTTCCTCTAAGATCAGGAACAAGACAAGGACGTCCACTGTCACCACTATTATTCAACATAGTTTTGGAAGTTCTAGCCACAGCAATAAGAGAAGAAAAAGAAATAAAAGGAATACAAATCGGAAAAGAAGAAGTAGAACTGTGACTGTTTGCAGATGACATACTATACATAGAGAATCCTAAAGATGCCACCAGAAAACTACTAGAGCTAATCAATGAATCTGGTAAAGTTGCAGGATACAAAATTAATGCACTGAAATCTCTTACATTCCTATACACTAATGATGAAAAATCTGAAAGAGAAACTAAGGAAACACTCCCGTTTACCATTGCAACAAAAAGAATAAAATACCTAGGAATAAACCTACCTAGGGAGACAAAAGACCTGTATGCAGAAAACTATAAGACACTGTTGAAAGAAATTAAAGATGATACCAACAGAGGGAGAGATATACCATGTTCTTGGATTGGAAGAATCAATATTGTGAAAATGACTATACTACCCAAAGCAATCTACAAATTCAATGCAATCCCTATCAAATTACCAATGGCATTTTTTACAGCATTAGAACAAAAAATCTTAAAATTTGTATGGAGACACAAAAGACCCCGAATAGCCAAAGCAGTCTTGAGGGAAAAAAAACGGAGCTGGACGAATCAGACTCCCTGACTTCAGACGATACTACAAAGCTACAGCGATCAAGACAATATGGTACTGGCACAAAAACAGAAACATAGATCAATGGAACAGGATAGAAAGCCCAGAGATAAACCCATGCACCTCTGGTAAACTAATCTATGACAAAGGAGGCAAGGATCTACAATGGAGAAAAGTCAGTGTCTTCAATAAGTGGTTCTGGGAAAACTGGACAGCTACATGTAAAAGAATGTAATTAGAACACTCCCTAACACCATAAACAAAAATAAACTCAAAATGGATTAGATACCGAAATGTAAGATCGGACACTATAAAACTCTTAGAGGAAGACATAGGAAGAACACTCTTTGACATAAATCACAGCAAGATCTTTTTTGATCCACCTCCTAGAGTAATGGAAATAAAAACAAAAATAAACAAATGGGACCTAATGAAACATAAAAGCTTTTGCAAAGCACAGGAAACTACAAACAAGATGAAAAGACAACCCTCAGAATGGGAGAAAATATTTGCAAACGAATCAATGGACAAAGGATTAATCTCCAAAATATATAAACCGCTCATGCAGCTCAATATTAAAAAAACAAACAACCCAATCCAAAAATGGGCAGCAGACCTAAATAGACATTTCTCCAAAGAGAACCTACAGATGGCCAAGAAGCACATGAAAAGCTGCTCAACATCACTAATTATTAGAGAAATGCAAATCAAAACTACAATGAGGTATCACCTCACACCAGTTAGAATGGGCATCATCAGAAAATCCACAAACAACAAATGCTGCAGAGGGTGTGGAGAAAAGGAAACCCTCTTGCACTGTTGGTGGGAATGTAAATTGATATAGCCACTGTGGAGAACAGTCTGGAGGTTACTTAAAAAACTAAAAATAAAATTATCATATGACTCAGCAATCGCATTACTTGGCATATACGCAGAGAAAACCATAATTCAAAAAGATACATGCACCCCAGTGTTCAATGCAGCACTATTTACAATAGCCAGGTCATGGAAGCAACCTAAATGCCCATCGACAGACAAATGGATAAAGAAGATGTGGTACATATATACAATGGAATATTACTCAGCCATAAAAAGGAACGTAATTGGGTCATTTGTAGAGACGTGGATGAATCTAGAGACTGTCATACAGAGTGAAGTAAGTCAGAAAGAGAAAAACAAACATCGTATATTAACGCATATATGTGGAACCTAGAAAAATGGTACAGATGAACCGGTTTGCAGGGCAGAAATTGAGACACAGATGTAGAGAACAAACGTATGGACAGCAAGGGCGGAAAGTTTCGGGGGGGTGGTGGTGGTGGTGGGATGAATTGGGCGATTGGGATTGACATGTTTACACTGATGTGGATAAAATGGATGACTAATAAGAACCTGCTTTATAAAAAAATAAATAAAATTCAAAAAAAAATGTCCAAAATGTTATCTATTAAAACTATGCTATGGTCCCACCTTTGAACTCGGCTCCCCTCCTCAGATTTAACCACTATTAACTGGTATTGTATGTCCTTACAGAACTTTCCTTTGCATGTGCAGCTATGTATTTGTGTGTGTAAATGCGTGTGTGTATATAGCCTTCAAACAATATTAAATTTGTACCTTTAATTTTTATTTACATAACCATATATCTTAGAGATCTCTTCATATATGCATGTTTGAATTTACCACATTCTATTTTACAGCTACAGAGTATCTGGACTGTAAAACTGTAATATATCTCATTAGTTCATTATTGATGAGTAGGTGTTTTCTAGTTTTTGGCTATTACAATAGTTCAATAAATAGGTTTAACGTCAAAAAAAAAAACCTGAAATTGAATGCATTGTCAAGCTGATGCTATTAAAGATTAACTGACTGACATAACTGGGACATTAGTTTTCTTTTTAAATCAGGATCACTTCCAGAATGGCATCAAGTGAACTGAACTGTGCCCTCCACACAAACTCTCCACTTAAGAGGTCTCAAATACAGAAATATTCTAAATCTATGGGTATGGAATATTGAACTTCTTGTTGGCTCATACCATCCATTGAGAATACTAGAGAATGGAAACATCATATGATGGTGGTTTTAACATGGAAATGTTCAGTTTAGTCCAGAATTCATACTGCTCATTACACATTCAACAAACATATTGATCATCTTTTATGTAGTACATATTGAGCTAGTTACTAGAGAAAGAAAAAAGTTGCTTCTCTCAAGAAACCTAGGAGCCTAAAGACTGATTTCTGGCTCATATGCCACTCTCTCTAATGATTTGCCTTTATCTCTCCCACTGGATTATTATGATCCTTATAAACTATTATAAGACCCAGAATGCATACTAAATCCTTAAATGCCTTTCCAAGAGTATCCTGTAGTTAAGTGCCAGTCCTCCTGTCCTAACTCCCTGCCCCCAGCTATGGATGTGGCCTTAGTCTATTTTTAGAAAATATAAGTGTCCGAATTCTGTATATCAGGACCCTACTCCCATGCCCACAGCAGAAATGACTAAGGATGAGTGCCTAGCCCAGGGTTGACAATTTGTGAGCTGAATAACAGCACCTGGTGTGGCTTTGAGCAAAAGCTTTGTCCAATATGGACAAGGAAGATTGGTTAGGTCAGTCACATACTTTCTCTGAGGAATTTGAACCAAGGGGGGGAAAACTGACTGTGGAAAGCAGAAACAAAAAGAGATTGAGGAAAGATAGCACACAGGAACTACGGGGCAGCAGAAGCTCTAAATAAAGACACTATGACATAGGAGAGAAGAGAAATAATAAAATACAGTCATTGTGGCTGAAGTGATATACAGAGAGAAAGATAAGCTCATTTTTTCCCCTACTCGTATCAGAGCTGCAAATTTCTGAAAAAGCAAAAGAAAAACAAAAACAAACAAAAAAAACCCTGACTTCCATTATCTCTGAGTTGGCTATGCAGCTGCTCCTGGATTTCTGTGTTATTTCTCCACTGTAGTCTTCTAATAAATATCCATTATTTAAGGTGAACTTAGTGAGTCTCTGTCCCTTTCAATTGAAAGAGCCTAAAATATTTCATTATGACAAATGTGCAAAATATTTACAAAGTGCCCTAATGAGTTACCAAAGCAGAGTTCAGGTCCTTGACCCTGAAGAGTTGGTAATATAACAGTTAGAATGTACCTAAAAGAAAAGAGAAATCATAAATAATAAATGTACAGATATACACATAATCCATGCTTGATCATTTTTCAATGATCTGTAGATATATAGACATACATATAAATCCATAGATAAATACAAGAACAAGGATCACTGTGATACGTTCCTAAATGCAGCAGCTATTCTAACCCTGCATGCCTGGGGGGAAATGTTTTCCCATAAGGAAATGTGCATGGTATTTCAAGGAGGAAGAACTCAGAGCCAGCACTGAAATATGAGAAATTATAGATAAAAGTTTTCAAGGAAAGTATGAGAGAATTTTAATTGAGTGCCAGCTAAGATGCTGACATTACACCAGAGCTCATCACGTATATGATCTTATGTAATCCTTACAAAAAACTCTGGGAAGTTTTATATTATAAATTATAAAAATAAGAAAATTGAGACTCAGGGAGTTTGAAGTAACTTCTCTAAACTCAAGTTTGAAATTGAAATTCATTACTTTCTGGCTCTAAAGTCCATATTCCTTTCATCTTACCAATATGCCTGCTCTTCATTCAACATAATCGTCTGACGTCAAAAAGAACATAATAACCTCATTTCCACTAGAGCCCTTGACTCCTGATGCTTGTGCCCTTACTCTTCGCCTGAAATTTCTAGAAAGGAAGTTCTTGCTAAATTGTAAGTGTTGTCAAGGAAGGGACTGCCTTCACTTAATAAAATGGGGTCTGTCATGCAGTAGGTGGTCAACAAATATTTGTTGAACAAATGCTTTAAAGGAACTTTACAAACATTATCACAGATTACCCCAAACCAACCTTGGCTATCCAAACGCACCTTTGCTGGGTTCACTGCGTTTGCAAAAAAAATAAATAAAGGTGGTTTTCATTTTATTTTATTTTTTAAAAACTATTTATGGGAGGCAAACTCATTTAGAACTTAAGCCTGTGGGCTTTGGAGACAGTGTCTGTATTTGAAACCTGACTTCCACTTCACAGCTGTATTGCCTTAAGTAAGTTACTTAATCAGTTTCCTAAACTGTAAAGGTTAATAATAGATGATAGGTTTGGTGTGAATATTAAATTAGTTAATACTATGAAATATTTAGAACAGTGCCAGGAAATGGATAAACAGTAAATAAATGTGAGCTATTTTAAGGGACCTCAGGGAGTTTTCGTTTAATACCACTCCTATTCCTTACCTCCTAGGAAACGGCAGGCCTTTCTCAGATCATTTGTGACTTACCAGGGGAGTTGACAGAATCCTGTAATATGACTGTGTTCATATGTCAGGGGTGGTGGTGTGCGTGAGGGGTATTCGTATCTTGAAGGACCTCACACTAATTAATAGATAGCCTACTCTTGAAAAGGGGCCTTCTGTAAATGGTCTGCTAATTAATAATTTTGGCTTTGTGAACCATATAGATTCTGTTGCAACTACTCTACTCTGCTGTTGTACTGTGCAAACAGTCACAGGCAATAGGTAAACAAATGAGTGTGGCTGTGTTCCAATAAAACTTTATTGACAAAAACAGGCAGTGGGCCAGATTTGGCCCAAGAGCCAAAGTTTGCTGACTTCTTCTGTAGACAATGGTGGGTGCAGTGTTCAGAAAATGAGTACACCGCTGGGACAATGGCTTCCCAGATGTACCTTGAATATTACGATTTAATCAGGGGCAGATCATTTAAACTTTATGACAAAAGTTTCTCATTTGTGAGTTGGAATAAATGTCCCACGACACTCCTTTAAGATTAAGACTCTACTGAGTCTTAGTATGCAAAGGCCTGGAAATCCCATGTAGCAAAACCAAAATTAATATTCTATTAAGATTCCTAACTTTTCTATTCATCTTCTTCTAAATGGAATCTTGCTTTTCCCACTTAGATTTTCTTTCCCCAACTTGCCTGACTGATGATTTGGAGATTTTATAATGAGATTTAATTAGAAAAGGGGCAAGGCAGGAGGATAAGATGAACATGTTTGCCAGGGCTGGAGAAAATAGTTTTCTGTAAGGTTCAAAGTGAGAAATGAGGGAATATCTATAATATGTAATATAGTATAGTATAATATAATATAATATAATATAATATAATATAATATGTGAGAAAAGTAGAAAGGAAATAAAGTAGTGATGCTGTGTGTAAGAGAAAAGTTTATTTTGAATTGTTTTTCGATAGTGAGCTCTGTGTCTTTAACTGGAGCATCATTCTGTAACTGGACCACATGGGTAATGGCTTCTTAAATATTACACACTTATAGTCAGTCTAGTACAACCCCAGAGTGAGAAGTGAAGATAGATGACAATGTTACTTAGGTCTGAAGTGGCTGTCATTGTGATTTTTATAAGCCTGCGTTTTGGTTGAGGGGCAGTAGCTTCACATAGAACAATAATAGTTAGCAGCCTGGCACTTTTATATAAACTCAAAAAACATTTCCATCTTCCTAAGTGGGGTAATAGTAATGATGGCTCCTGAACAAAGACCATATCCTTACTCAAAACATCACTAATTTCAAATTGCATCCTTCCAAGTTGAGTTACTGCATACTTGAAATAGTTCTTAATGAGTTTTTGATATCTTATCCCATTGACAATACTGAGAATTTCAATTTTTTTTCTTATTAATATCAGCATATTTTTCTGGAGTTCTACATTTCTGATAGATCTCCAATCACAATCTAATTAATTCTTATTAAAACTTTACCCATTAAAAAATACATTGTTGGGTGCTTCCCTGGTGGCGCAGTGGTTGAGAGTCTGCCTGCTAATGCAGGGGACACGGGTTCGAGCCCTGGTCTGGGAAGATCCCACATGCCACGGAGCGGCTGGGCCCGTGAGCCACAACTGCTGAGCCTGTGCGTCTGGAGCCTGTGCTCCGCAACAAGGGAGGCCACGATAGTGAGAGGCCCGCGCACCGCGATGAAGAGTGGCCCCCGCTTGCCGCAACTGGAGAGGGCCCTCGCGCAGAGGCGAAGACCCAATGCAGCCAAAAATAAATAAATAAAAATAAATTTAAAAAAAATACATTGTTAGTCTTGCATATTATTTCTAAGACTTCAGAAGGCTTCTTGGTAGCTTCAATATGTGCATTTGTCCTACCAAGATTAAAAATGGTTCTTATCTCCAGAATCTACTCTCAAAACTGCTTTTTATGGTAATAGTCCTATTCAGCATCTATAACAGTGCCTAACATACTTAATAAATATCTGTGGAATGAATAAGTAAATGAATAGTCATGGAGAATGACACAGATATACACCTGCATGTGACAAATACTAAACTTGTACAAATTCCCAGTCATAAGAAAACTAAACAAAACCTAACAAAACAAGTCAATGGAATAGTTTATGATCCATTGGAAAACTGAGCTTTCTTTCAGGCTTGGGACAAATGGGATGTTGCTTACTTTCAGGATTAGTCTAGGTATCATTTACCATCACGCTTAAAAACCAGTTGGGTTTTGTGTGAAGTGTGGGAATAAGATTCACTGAAAACCCTAAGTTAAAATGTTCTTTTTCTTCCCCCTTATCTAACTAATGCCACCTTCTATCTGCCAGGATTACATAAGGGTTACTGAGTGCCTCTGCAACCTTCTTTTCTCTCAGCTCACCTTTGGAATTCTCCTCCAGTTAGAAAGTAATGATTCCTTAGAACATTCGCTCTTAAATTAAACTTTTATTTGCCATGGGGAAGGTTAATAGTGTTTTGGATTAAAAAAAACACTAGGCTCACTATTGTCATAAACATGCTAAAGTTAAACCATTATCATGTTCTCCTACTTCTCAGAAATAATGCACCTTTTTCAAACACCAATGGTATTGTCTATTGTAGGGCAAAGGTCTTCTCTAAGGTAATACTGCTGGGAACTAAAACAGACACAGATATTGAAATGGTGATACCTTATTCATGACCATATGCTGCTACTGATTTTTGCATCAAGGCGTTTTTCAATTCATTCCTTTTTTCTTCTTGTTTCAACAGACTCATACTCTTATTATTAAAAGTAAAACATGTAATAGATGAATGATAAGTAATCTAATATTCACTGATTGATATATTCAGCAGCTACTATATTACTTTTACCCTGTATAGACATGAGAAATGCATTCATAATAAAATATGATTTAAAAAATAAGTGTAATAGCTATTCTATTGACTTATAACTTATGTGAAAAAAATTACTAGAGATACTATATTTAGAACAAGTCAACAGTAGAGTGAAAAAGAATGGATCTGAAAGAAATATAAACTTAATAAACTTATCAAGTTCATATTATATGCAATGTGCTTTAAATATACAGATGGTTAATAATTTAGAATTTACAGAGGCAAATTAAAAATTATTATGCTCACCAGCCATATCAGTAATTTCATCAAATATAAGTGCTCTAAACACACCAATTAAAATATAGAAATCTTTAGACTGGATTAAAAAAATAGGACTGTACTATATGCTATTGAAAAGAAACTTACTTTAAAGATAAGGACATAGCTAGATTAACAGTGCAGAAAAAGATATATCCTTCAAACACCCAAAAGAAAGTGGCTATTTTAATATCAAAGTAGGTTTCAGAACAGTGTAAAGAGAGACATTACATAGTGATAAATGGGTCAAACTACTAAGAAAATATAACAATACTAAATGTGTAAGCATCTACTAGAGCTTCAAAATACATGAAGCAAAAACTAATAGAAGTAAAAGGAGAATTAGATAAATCCGCAATTATAGTTGGAGACTTCAACACTCTTTGCTCAACAATTGATAGAACAAGGAGACAGAAATCTTTAAGTATACAGGAGATATGAAAAACACTATTAATCAACTTGACCTATAAATTGTTATTTATAGAACACTCCACCAATAACCACAGAATACTTATTATTTTCAAGTGCACAAGAAATTTTAACCATGATTGACTCTATCTTGGGCAATAAAATGAGCCTTAAAAATGTGAAAGAATAGAAATTATGTAAAGAATGTTTTCTTTCTATAATATACTAATGTAGAAATTAATAATTTTTTTTTAAAATCTAGAAAATTCCCCAGTATTTGGAAATTAAGCCACACATTTCCAAGTGAACCTATGGATGAAATAGGAAGTCATAAGGGAAATTAGAAGCATTTTGAATTGAATAAAATTGAAAACACAACATATCAAAATTTGTTGGGTGTAGTTAAAGAAATATGTAGAAGGAAATTTGTATAGTTAAATTCTTATATTAGAAGAGAAGAAAGACTCAAATCAATTATCTAATCTTATCTTCCATCTTACAAAACTGGAAAGAGAAAAGCAAGCAAAAGGAAGGAAATAATAAAGAAAAGAGCAGAAATAAATAATGTGGAAAACAGGTAAACAATACAGAAATCAATAAAACCAAAAGCTAGTTCTATAAAAAGATCAGTAAAATTGATAAACCTCTAACCAGACTGACCAAAGAGAAAAACAGAAAGAATATAGAAAATCAAGAATGTAAAGGTAGTCATGATCTCAGATCCTACAGACATTAAAAAAATAATAAGAATATTAAGCTCAATTTAATGACCATAAATTCAACAACTTAGATGAGATGGACTAATTCTTTTAAAAATACAAAGTACCAACCATCATTCCAGAAGAAATAAATGATCTGAATAGTTCGATGTCAGTTAAAGAAATAGAAGTTAAAGACTTCAAACTAAGAAAACTCCAGGTGCAGACTGCTACCTTAGAAAATTCAATTAAACATTTAACAACAATAACAACATCAAAAAATTCCACACAAATTCTTCCAAAATATAGAAGAGAAGGGAATACTTCCTAACTTATTTTATGAGCCTAACATCATGCTGATACCAAAATCAGACAGAGACATCACAGGAAAAGAAAATTATAAAGCAATATCCCTTATGATCATAGATGCAAAAACCCTCAACAAAACAAAAGCAAAGCAAATCCAGCAATGTATAAAAGTGATAAGACATCAAGATCAAATGGGGATTATCTCAAGAACACAAGGCAGGTTCATTTGGAAATCAACCTGGGAATGGTGATTGCATTCATTCATGGTAAAAAACAAAAACAAAAAAACACAAAAACCCTGAAAACTGGCATAGAAAGGAATATCATTGCTAATGTATAGTATTTACAAAACAAACAAAGAAACCAAAACTACAGCTAATAGAAAAGAAAGGAAAAGATAAAATGGTCTTTATTCACAGACAACACATAGAAAGACTGCAGAAATCTTTAAAAAGAAATAAAACAACTGCTTGAACTAAGTTCAAACTTGCAAAATACAAGGTCAACGTACAAAAATCAAATGTATTTCTATTTGTAAGATGTCAATTTTTCCCAAACTGATCTATAAGATCAACATATGTGTGGCATAGTAATAAATATATCTGGTCACAGGCAAGGCCCAAGGAAGTCTCCTGGGTCTTTTTGTGGTGAAGAACACTTCTAGTGCAGATACCCAGAAGGTTCTGAGATCCTCTTACATGTGGCCTCCAGCTGGGGATGACTTTAAAACTCCCCGTGGTGATGGATGTTAACTAGATTTATTATTATTTCTATATATTGTTTCACTATATATATATATATATATATATATATATATATATAAAATCATTATGTTGTATACCTAAAACTAATATACTGTTATATCACAAATAATATTTTAATTAAAAAAATATTCTTAAGGATCCAAGATGGCATCTAAATTCCTTCTGAAAATAATACACAGCAGCAATAATAGGAAAAAACAAAAAAACTTCAACAACTCCCCAAGAGACAACTGTGAACCACAGGAACTGTGGAATGTGACATTATAGTTAAAATCAAACTGTTGAAAATTATTTCTGAACATGACTTTCAACACTGACTAAAAATTTTTGTGTACCATGACACTTTTTACCATTCTGTAAGATTCGATATTAACGTACAGAAAACTGTATATAACATATGAATTATATTTGTCAGATGAGACAAATAATGTCTGTTTGGTACAGAAGATTAATCCCAAAGGTTTCAGTTTAATTGCCTCTAGGACAGTAAATATATTTTATCTAAATTGGCCAAAAAACCCCCCAAAACTCATGAGTCAATGTGACACATTATAGGAGGGAGGTATATAAAATGTTATGGGAGCTTTGTGAACAGGACCATAATTGAGTATAGGAGGGTGTGTCACCAATGAGCTCCTAAATGTCAAAGGTACTGTTCTTTACTTATCCCCTACGGTTTCTCTGTTGCATCTCACATTGCTGAAAATATTATTAATCAACTTGAATTAATTCACTCACATTTGAAAATTAGAGGTTTTCACATCATAATACAGATTTCTCCCTTCTCTTGAAACATTGGAATGTAAGGCAACACTGGATTTGCATGCATACAGGGCAACAATGAGCTGGATAGGACCATTAACTGATCCCTACGCATGAGCAAAATGTTTTCTGATTTGCAAAAACAGGCATTATATTTTGATTCCTGGCATGGTGGCTAAGCATTTGGGAAAAACTGGTTTTCCTGAAAGCAAACACAGTATCAGCACTGTAATCAGGAGATTCAGATTGGAGTCAGCAGCAAGAGTTGGGGGGACTGAACCTGATACTCCCGAATTAATCTGGAAAGGGTTTAATGCATCCACAAGTTAGTAGCACATCATGGTTCCCAAAGGAAGCCAGTACAAAACCTCTCTGAAGGAAATTGTTGGGAAATAATTCTTGTGGGTCTCCTATTTCTACACATCTTGTGAGCAGAAGCCCTAATTGTGTTAGAGACTATCTTTTCAAGAATATTTGTAGAGCAAAAAGCCTTGGAAGACAGAGGCTATATCTCCCTAAGGAGTAAAGGTCATGTTTGTGTATTATCCAACATAATCAAGATAGTATCTACCCCTGGATCACAGGACAGGCATGCCTAACAACCATCATAAGAGAGTCAGGTTCCCTAAGCTCAAGGTATTCATCACATAAAACAATAACATGTGCAGGTGTCACTTGGCCCTCTTCACTCGGCCCTATGCATATTTGCACCTGAGAAATCTGCACAACAAAATGTGGACCCTTTGGCTGCTACCATTGCTGTGAGTAATAAAGTCTTTTTGTCTCTGACCCAGCAGTGTTGTATCTTTTGCCAGTATCTATGAAACTGTGGTAGGCTAAGCTAATAGCCAGCAAGTAGGGTAAAATGTCAGACCCTTCACAGTTCTAGCCTTTTAAAGGGACATTTGGCTATAACTACTAACATTCAAAATGCATATGCAATTTGACCAAGGCACTTTACTTCTAGGTTTCTAATTTAGAGCCACATTTTCTTATAGACATAAAGGCACACTAGGATATTTATTGCAACGTTGTTTGGACTTAAATATACACATAGGATAACTCTAGGCTAAATTGTTGGCTAAATTCTAGGACATCCATTGGTTACCTGAAATGACTATATAATGTCCTATAATTTAGTCACACATATCTATAATGGCTAAATTATAGGACACCCATCGGTTGTATGAAATGAGGTCAAGCTATGTACACTTAGGTGGAAAGATTTTCTGGACATATATTAGGTAAAAAAAGCAAACTCAAGTGAAAGTCGCATGATGCTTCTGGTATAATACCATGTACCTAAAACTATCCACAATATTATATTTCTATATTTGTAATGTATATATAATATCTATAACACATTATAGGTAATATATATACAATATTTATATTATTATAATATATAAATTCTGCAATGTCTGCAAAACTCTTAACAGGTTACTGCTGGAGAGGGGACTGGAATTGGGAAGTGACTGCCTAGTTGTCAAGGGCTTTATTTACCAGAATTGATTGAATTTCTAACAATATCAATATATTTGTTATACTGATATGATATAATATATTGTTATATTACATCAAATAAATGTATTTATATAGACGCTACTCAATCATTACAAAATTAACAAATGCTCATTACCCATTAATACCCCAAAGTCACACTCATCATGGTGACTCTGTCTGCAAATTACATTCCCTTCTCTTCCCTCGATGCCAGTGTGCTCTCTTGCTTCCTGTACCTGGTTTCTGTTCTTTTGTCCCATTAATATGTTTATTATTATCAGTCTCATCATTATTATTTAATCTTTTACAATTATTAACATAGTTCTGGATACTTACAGCAAAGTTACTAATGATAAAAATAATTGTCATAACAACTATATTATGATATCCCAGTGATTTATATAAGCTCATGGCATTGTGCAGATCTTACACATTATTAGAGAAAAATATAACATAATACAACATTTTTTGAAAACAAATTTGAATGTATTTTGTAAACTTAATCACTTGAACATCTTACAAGCCACTGATTCTACTCCTAGACAGACTTTTACACATGGTCACCAGGAGAAATACACAAACACGTTTACAGTGGTACTGTTCACACTGTTTAAAAGCAGGAAACAACAGAGATGTCTATAGACTAAATAATCAATACATACACTGTGGTATAGTCATACCACAGGGGATTTATGTAATAGTGAAAAAGAACAAAGTTTAATAAAATGGCATGGGTAATTCTCGGAAACATAATATTTAGTAGAAAAAGCAAGTGGGAGATAGTACAGAAAATAATGATATTTTAATGAAAATTTTTTAAAAATTGTGTGTGTATAAACATGTGATAAACCTTTATAAATGCCAATACAATGATATGTGACAACAAAGCAGATCATGTACATATTTGTTGGGGGCACATGATGGGAGAACTAAGGAGCAGTAAATGCAACCATGTTGGTGATATTTTAGTTCTTCACTTAGGTGCTGGTTCATGACTATTCATTTTCTTGCTTGCTTCATAATTTACAAATATATACAGCAAGAATATGTACATTTTTTCATATATAACAAAATATTACACATCCATGTAAAAGTACCTTGCCTATCACCAATCATCTTTGCATTGAATAAATGTCCATGGACTCTATCTGTCTTAGTTTTTGGAAGTTATTTTGCAAGGAGATAGCTTAGCTTCTGTCTGGTTGGGTTTTGTGTTTTGAAGGTAACAACCATCTTTTGTGTCAAGCCCATGTGACCATGTTCAAAGCTCCTCTTGAGTAATAATCAAGCAGGCAGTAGATATATGCTTATAGGATGCATTTTCACAATTGTGAATTATAGTTTAAAAAATAAAAATATTCTATGCTGGGAATAGCATAGGTGCTACTGGAAGCTTCATTCTGTGTAATGGAAGTAAGGATTATTTTTTATGCCCCATGGTTTCTATAAATAAAATTAACCAGACACCAATTATCACTTCATTGAAAGGATAAGTTGCTGTGACATCTACAGCTGAGATCAAACTCATTGCTTTTGCAATGCAAATTAATTAGAGTGGGAGAAAGCTATACTGAAGGCTTAGGATGCACTGCAAATTTGAAAAACTCTGTATTTTAAGCAACTCAGGGGAAATGTGTTCCAATTAGTGTATAATGTTAATATGCAATGATCTTATTTATATACAGGTTCAGAATTCTGAACATTCCCTTCAGAATTCCCCACATTCTGAAGGGAATGTTCTTGTCCTGTCTCCAGGTATATTACTAAGCAGGTCCATTCCCTCTTTCAATATTTAGTGTTGACAGTCTTAGAGATAAGAATCTGCAGGGAGATCAGCTCGGTGCTTTGTGACCACCTAGAGGCGTGGGGGGATAGGGAGGGTGGGAGGGAGACGCAAGAGGGAGGAGATATGGGGATATATGTATATGTATAGCTGATTCACTATGTTATACAGCAGAAACTAATACACCATTGTAAAGCAATTATACTCCAATAAAGATGTTAAAAAACAAAAAGAATCTGTAGTGAACTCACAGTGGTGTAATGTACAGTTCCTAATCTTAAGGACCTGTTGATCTCATATTATATTACTAACTCTGATTTCCAAATTCTCATTTGCACTGTGTGTATGATCATTCACAGTAATCTGATTGCTTAGTTATTTACAATGCAGTAGTTTGATTTCACATAGATATAAACTCCTTGATGTGAAAGCAGGTTTAGTTTGTTAATTTTTATTATGCCTGTTTTTGTTTAGAAACAATAAAAAATTTTTTTTTAATCAAAGAGTATCTAAGTTGATATGAAATTTGAACCAACTGGCCAACATAAATGAAGAGAGACAGAGTAGAGAGAAAGAAAGCAAGAACTTAAACAAATGAACAATCATCATGCTCAGCAAACAAATAACTAATATTGTAGACATAATAAAGTATTTTTCAGAAAGACCTGAGCATAAATAGACACTTGAGAATTCAACTGCTGGGTGAAATTTGGGATATTAGGTAGATACTCATTTCTCATTTTTAAGAAGACATATAGAACATTAATTACAGACAGATGATGTTCTTAAACGAGCAGAAGGATTTTGCTGGCAGCTCTATAAAAATACACCCACACAGATATGATTAGCATCCTCACCTCCCATGAAATCAAGAATGGGGATGGAAGGGGATTCTGAAGGTATTCACGGTGCATTAATGAGGCAGCAGAGCAAGGTGCGATGATAAAACCAAGTGTCTGCGTGAGATTGCCATGACTGACATTTACAAAACAGAGAAACTAATAAGATAATTATTATCTTTTGTAGCACTTGGTTTAAAAAAAAAATTCTAAAGCATTAAAATCATGCCGTTTTTGAAAAACAACTTGTGAAGCTGAAGACTTGAGATGTGACATGTGTCTGTCACTTATGCATGCTACCTCACTCAGTTATTCCTAAATAATCATATGATTAAACCACAGGTAGACTAAGTGAGTATATTTTTACTTTACATCATTAATATGGGAGGAAATTATACCTTGACTATACCTATAGAAAATCTTATTTTAATTATTCTAGAATTCTAGAATTAATAGCAATTTTAATATTTTTCTCTAAATCCACTATCTTCAGTAATTGATGTAATTTAAACAATAACACTCTCTGATATGCCAACAAGATTTAAGGCTATATTTGGTATCTGAAAAAAAACCCAAAAAACAGAAACAAAATCACAACTCTTTCGAGGTTGATTTGACTTAGTGCTTATCATAAATGATAAAAAAAAATGAACTATCTGTCAAGACAAAATCGTACTGATCAGTGTTTCAAAGGCAGGCATACAGGACCTTCTTTTAAATTTAAATATTTGCCTGGACATTTATATGATTATTAAAGATCACAGCTAGAGTTTTTACTGCACATGTTTTATAAATATCTAGGTTATAGCTGCTAGTCTATTTTTAATAGTTTTTTTTAATTTTTATTTTTAAGAGTCTTATGATGGATTATTTCCTGTCATTCATATAGGAGAACAAGAAGTAGGAAGTCCTGATGTACCTCTATTTTCTTTTAAATTTACCTTTCTATGACTACCAACAGGTGGTGCCTGGGTAGGGGCAATGCTCTAAACAAAGTAAATGGTCAATTTGAGCCACTGAACCTAAGTCACACTGCTGCAACTGTGGCTTCTTCCAAGTCATTCAGAGATAACTGCCAGCAAAGGGGTGTAGAGAGAGGTGGCCTTCAGCCATCTGGCATTCACCAGCATGTAGGCCAGATCTGCTCCAAGAACCTAATCATCATCAATCAGCAAGATAACAACTTACCCTCTCATTGATTCAGAGCTGAAACGTTCACTTTCCCACCATGGTTGCCCATTACATAGATACTTTAGCCCATGTGGAAAACATTTTCTTAAATATATAGACTACAATAGTTTTACAATATAATCATACATGGAAGTTACCTATCATAAGTGATTCTGATCCCATTGAACAAATTAGTATTTTTAGTGAATTAAGCTGCTGGAGATTTTTCCCTCAATTTTGGGAATGACACTCTGAAAAAAAAATAAACACAAAAAAAATGGCACAAACAATATAACTACAAAAACAATGTTTGTGAATTGCTGGATTTTTTTAGCTGATGGAGTTAGCTAACTTTTTAATCTAATCAATATTATTTTCTAATGGTGTTTTACTCTCAGACACAATTTGAGCAAAAGGGCTTAGGAGAAGTCTTTTAGTCACTTATTTTCATTGGAGGAGAGCTGTTTGTTTGTTTCTTGTACCAACTTCATGGACAGCATGATGATACTTTATAAATTGTCTCAAGCCAATGTCTTTCAAAAAAGATTCATCAGACCTCTGCTTAAGTTAGAAGAATCTTGGTAAGTCATTTTGGATTAAAAGAAAGTGTGGAATAAATAAATAAATATGTGATTAACTTATAAAAGTTAAATGAAAATGTATTATTTTAAATAAAATGTTCATAATTGTTCTTGTTTTAAATTTCATAAAAATAGCATAAAAAAACTTTGATTTGAGTAATTATCTTCTTTAACACATCCTCTCCACTTCTGCAAGAAAACAAAAACAAAAACAGAAAAACAAAAACAAAGAATGACAATGAAGCTACTTTAATTTTTGCAGGTGTTGAAACTTTCCATTTGAAAATGTTCTCCATAACACAAAGCCATCTCTGTTCAGAAATCGATTTTGATAGTACAAAAGAAACTTTGACCAACAGAGAGAGCAGGGCTTAGCAAATTTTTTTGTGAAGGGCTAAACAGTAAATATTTTAGGCTTTGCGGGTGAAGGAGAGCAGAATTTGCTACCCCAAAATATGCTTCTTTGGCATAAAGATTATTTTAGGCTGGTTAATTTTAAGAAACTCCAACACAGGAGAACCTTTGAAAACCAGTACAAGTTATCCTTTGGTAAGAGACATTCACATTTATAAAGGAAATCAGCATATGTAAGGGTGTCTCCCTCTCACTACCAAGAAGAGGATGATCAAATCTCTAGAAACTCTTATCAGTGCAGAAGGCATTCAGGACTTAAATCTGCATAACAAAGATATCATTGTTTACTTTGCCTGAAAACTCCTTAACTTCCACCCCCATACCCATCCCAGCATCTTTCTTTTGTCTTTAGCTGGAGATGGTATTTAAGGTGGTGTCTTGGGCCATTTTGGGGAGTTACTCAGTTTTCTTGGATCTCTCGCATATATACAGGAGGTATACATGTTATTAAACTTATGTTTGTTTTTCTCCTGTTAATCTTTTATTAGAGGGAGGTCTCAGCCAAGAACCTAGAAGGGTAGAGGGAAAATTATTTTCCTCCCCTGAAAGGGCCATACAGTGTCTGTCACAAATACTTAACTCTGCTGTTGTGACATCAAAGCAGCCAGATACTAAATAAATTAGCTTGGCTGTATTCCAATAAAACTTTATTTATGGGCATTGAAATTTGAAATTCATAAAATTTTCATGTACCATGATTATTATTCTTTTGAATTTTCTCCCCAAACATTAAAAAATGTAAAACCCATTCTTAGCTTACAGACTGTACAAACACAGGTGGCAAGGTAGATTTGGCCAATAGACCATAGTGTGCCAATTACAGAGATGGATGATAAAGTCTTTGTTTTTATATATATATATATATATATATATATATATATATATATATATATATATATATATATATATATACACACACACACACACACCAATGGAATATATATATATTCCATTCCTACTCAAGTAGGTGTTTTGTGAAGGCTGTTTGGTGGTAATAAGGTAATAAGGTTTGTAAAACAGTTATTTCTAAAGATACTCAAGCCCTCTGTCATTTTCACTGAAGGCCACTGCTGTCAGCTAAAACAAGAACCATTTTGGATAGTATCTTATTAGGGCCTGAAAATAAGAACAGAAGCTTGAAGATAATCTTTCACGGTGAATTGCATTGAATGACTTGGTGCTCAGTGTCTCTTTATTTACTTTCTGCCTCACTGACAACAAACCTCAAAGCCCATTTATTTATACACTTAGTCATTCCTTTGTTTATTCCATCATTCCCCATTAAATGCCAGGTACTTTCCTAAGCACTGGGGAAACAGTAAGTTAGACACAATTCCTGAAATGCAAGAACTCATAACAGCTATGAGACAAACAAACTAATAGCTGGATTTCACTGTGCCAAGTGTGAGATACGAGAAGAGAATCACCAGGACACCAAGGAAGAGAAAGAATGCCTTGACAAGACAGAAAGTACACTGGAGACCTCAGAGAAACAAATCTGTTTAAGATATTTAAAGAAGAGAACACTTACTGCCAATAGCCTCAGATAACACATGTAATATTTACTATTTATACAATAGTGTAGCAATTGCCTGCATGCATAATCATAAAATATTAGGAATTTTAGGGTTACATCTTAGTGGTAACTCATTTGGATTCTTACATTTTTTAAAATAAATTTATTTATTTTATTTATTTATTTTTGGCTGCATTGGGTCTTCATTGCTGTGTGTGGGCTTTCTCTAGTTGTGGCGAGTGGGGGCTACTCTTCATTGTGGTGCGTGGGCTTCTCACTGTCATGGCTTCTCTTGTTGTGGAACACAGGCTCTAGGCACCTGGGCTTCAGTAGTTGTGGCTCGCAGGCTCTAGAGCGCAGGCTCAGTAGTTGTGGCACATGGGCTTAGATGCTCCTCGGCATGTGGGATCTTCTCGGACCAGGGCTCAAATCTGTGTCTCCTGTATTGGCAGGTGGATTCTTAACCACTGCACCACCAGGGAAGCCCTGGATTCTCACATTTAATTAATGAGAAAAAAGTGGCCCTGAGAAGAGAGGTGAGAAGTTCAAGGTCACCCAACTCTTTAGAGGTGGCCTTAATTAAACTTGTAAGTTCTTCGTGCTAATGCAATATTGTTTCTTCTACACTAAGCCTTCTTCTCCTCCTCCATAGCTTTTTATTGATTGTTCATTGTTTATTCTCTCTTTTCTATGCAGGTTCTCTAGTCAACTTGCAGAGCTCTTATCTTTTCCTTAATGATTCTTTAATGAGTGTAGTTGATAAAAATTGAGAAAATGAAATTGGAAATGATGCTCAAACAACATTACCTTTTTTGGATTTTCTGCTGATCTGAAGTAAAAATGCAATTACCTCAGCTCTCAGACTCAGCATGTTGTGTTCGTCATTCCAGGTTACTCCATAAATTGCAATTATTGTCATTTGTGACTCTCACAAGATTATAGGTGACTGAGTACTTCATCAGCCAAGATCAGAATTTCCCATGGCACAAAACAAAACACTTGTATAATGATCTAGGAGGGTGGATTAAACATACTGAATGAGAGAGCTATACCCTGAAAATGTTCAGGGGATTATCAGTTTAATTTTTCAAATCCATTCAACTAAAGTGAAATTGATGCGGCTCTGCTTAAGTGTCAGTACCATTTTTGGGTTTAACTTTTACATTTCTGACTTCCTGCTACTTAAGGTTTCTACCACTTTTGATGCTAAAGAGTAGGATGCCAAAAGAATTCAAGTCACTGAGCAAAATCTGTGGTTGGTGGTTTAAATTGTTCATTTAAAAATAGATAATGGTTCTCTCCCCTTATTTTGTCCTGAAATCTATGCCTTATCCATCCCCATAGCTCCACAGATTGGAATTTTTGTGTAGTGTTTCTTATTATCCTTGAAAATATTTCTACAGAGACAGTGTGATGTGTGTGTGTGTGTGTGTGTGTGTGTGTGTGTGTGTGTGTGAATTTATACCCTATGGGAGGCCAGTTGCCTATTTGAGAGAACATATTCCAGGGATAGCTAGCATTTTAAATCTTCTAATCAAAAGCCCACATTACAAAGGTACGCACATCAGCTATTTTATCGCTAATATTCTTATTTCAGATTTGCATCAGATTAGCATAATGGGTATTAGAAACTATTTTTTGCTACTGATATGAGTGACAGAAATATTATGCAGGCTTTCCTGCCCTTGTAGGAATGAGGTGTAAGAATCCAGAGACCAGGTTATCTGTATCTTTTGGAGGGGGGCCTGAGGCCAGATTCTGAAATGGTCTACTGTATACCCACTGATTCAGAACAAACTTGTTGCCATACTAAATCCTGCTGCTAGGATATCCGTTGCATATGCTTCAATCAAATCTTTCACACAGGTGGGGTCAAAACACTAAGAAGGAGCTTACAAAATAAGTTGCAGACTTATTTTCTAATAAATGTTTGTATATATAACCAAATTCCTTCTGTTAGCCTTATTTTAGGGTAATCTGGTTATAGAAGACTGAAGACTTTTACCTGCCTCTAACTCTTGGAACTTTTATTTATCATAAGGAACCTACTAATTGTGAATGATCTATTGCCTTAGATCAGTTGGCAGCAGGAGTTGGTGTGTGCGTGCATACACAGGGATGCATCCACAGGAGAGTGGTGAAGTAGGAGGAATGGAGTAGGAGACAGACTGGAGCTGCCAACTGTTTATATATGGGCTTATTTGTCCTTGTCCCTTAGGTTGGAAAGTTTCTCTTCCACAAATTCTCCTGAATTTCTTACTGGCGAGCAAGTCATTTGTCTTTTGCTCCAGAGATGGTAACATGTGATTTATGACCCACACTTACCTACAGTTGTTCAGATCTCTGTCATCTCCAGGACGGATGGTTAAAATGCAGTCTACTTTAGTCTATCCTCTTCAGCTTGCATGCCTTTATCTGTTCTTTGAAAGCCTGTGCTGTGTATATTTCATGGAAAAAATCTGGTTTAAATGCTCTTCTTTTTACTTTCTACGTGTGACAAATGTTCAAGTTACTTTTCTCCCTCAAAATTTCCATCATTATTGCTTCTTTTCTTTCTTCTAATGTTGCCATGCTTCTTTCTCATGTCTTTAAAATAAAAAGCCATTTAGTAAACAATATAATAAATATTTCTGCAAACTTAGGGCTTATATCATCCAACACTATTTCCAAGCCTTTAGAGTCATAGTTTTCTTGAATTATAGGTTTTCATTTGAAATCTATGTTCTTTGCATTTGTCTATGTGAATTAAGCATTCTCTACTCAGAATGTTGTTTCTTGAATTTTTTTCCTTCTCCCCTTTTATTTTTATTTTCTGCTCTAAACTTAGTCATGATCTTTGTCGATTAAGAGTGAAGATACATTGCGGAACCAACTGAAATCTTCATTTGACCCAGTCCAGAGTAAATAAATTAGTATTAATAAGAGCACTTACATTAGTTTAGATAAGCAATGCTGTGTTACAGTGACAAATAATCCACAGTAACAACAACAATATTATTTTTCACTCATATAAAGTCCACCCAAGGCTGAAGGACAGTCAAGGATAAATCTCTTCCAACTAGTGACTCAGGGATTGAGGCTGTGTTCAATCTTGTGGTTATGACACTTACAATACTTGGTCTATGTGGTCTCCAAGTCCATGGAAGAGACAGAAGGTGGTCTACTAGATCTTAAGTGCTTTGCCTGTAAGCAACATACATTACTTTTCAGAGCACGTGGCTCAAAGCTAGTCACCGATGCCTGCTTAACCACAAGAGGACTCAGAGAATCAGGTGAGCAGTGACTATCTCTGCCTAGTGTTTTCGTAGAGGAAGAGCTGTGTGACTACCACGACCATCTGGTAAGAATGTTGTTACTCAGAGCACTGGAACCCTGATGAATACCTAAAATGAGCATGCATCTGTTACTCAGAGCTATCCTTGTAACGAACTGGCACCTCTGCTTAGAGATATGTATGACTGGCATCTCATCAAACCAAGTTCAGTTTCCACTTCCCTACCCCCACTCCTTGAGAAGGGTTAAGAAAAGGGCTCTTCTTTTATGCAGTGGTCAGCCTGTTCCTCTCCTTTCTGCAAGACTCATGACGTGGGGGTGGGGTGGGGACGTTTTGATGAGCTCCTTCCTTGGCAGGAAATGATGAGGGAAGTCTTCCAACTGGACCTCCTTATCTATAAGACTGTATCCTGCTCTGGATCAGGATCTTGAGAATTTTAAAACAGTTTCTCAATTTTGAAACCTTGCTATGCTTGTTATACCTTATGTATATACATGTACAGATTAGCAGCAAGGTCCTTAAAAATGCAGCATCTGTGCATTTTCTTTTGAGGACTGCAGGAAGGATGAAGGAAATCTGGAATGTTGAAGATTGGTCAAGAGGATAGGCTTTTCTGTCCGTCAAGTCTAGGCTTAAATTCTCTCACTGTTGCCTATTAACCATTTGGTCTTGAGAAAGGTAATTTTTAGCCTCTCTGAATCTCTCTGAAATGGACGTACAAAAATCTATCTCAGTGGTAGTTGTGAAGATGAAATAAGAAAGTGTATATTACCAGTACATGTACTTAGCAATGCACTTAGCAGTCAATGAATTGTGGCTATTGATATAATTGTTAATTTAATAACCATAATAGTTATAATGTAGAGTAGAAGGGAAGAACTACAAAAACAAAGGAAGGAAAACAAAGGTGACAGTCTAGGCCTAAGAGATATCCCTGATTTTAGTAGTTGAAAGGTTTGCAAGAAGTTTCCTGCAAATATTAATATTTCATTAATATTAATGTTAACAAAAATATTAACTGCAGAGCTTGAAGTTCCAGAGATTGGAGGCCTCCTCTCTTAAATATTTCTTTTGCTTGACATCTTTCCAATATTTTTCTTCATCTTACTTTGTTTAATACCAATGTCTATTTTCTCTTTGATTCTCAAAGGGCTATAAATCTTTGCTTGAGGGATGATAGTATGTGTATTGTTCTGTCTATGGTATCCTAAAATTCTGTCCTTGGTCCTTTCTCCATTTCATTCACTCTCCATAATGATAGCATCCAAGTCAAAATCCTGGCACATCTCTCTGGGACAGTTGTTTGCAAAGGATGGTCTCCAGACCAGCATCTTCAAAATCATCTGGGAGCATGAAGGAAAAACAAATTCTTGGGCCCCACCCCAGAATCAGAAAGTCTGGAGGTTAGCCCAAGAATCTGTGTTTTCTACAAGCACTCTAGGTGACTCCAATACACGCTGAAGTTTAAGAGCCATTGTTACAGATCACAGGTTTTCACATTCACTATGCTCCAAACGTAACTCATCTCTTCCTCCCCACTTCTGCTAATATACCCAGTTCCACTCTTTTTAGTTAAATGTCTCTTCCTTAAGACCAGTTACTCAAGCTAGAAATTTGGATTCGTCCTCTTCTCCTTACCCACCCTTCATATCAAATCACCAATCATCCAATAGCTCTCAAATACAGTTAACCCTTGAACAATGTGTGGGGTTATGGGCACCTACCCCTCGTGCACTCAAAAATCTGTGTACAACTTATAGTCTGCTATCCATAGCCTTGGTTCTAACATCTGCAGATTCAACAAACCATGGATTGCATAGTACTGTAGTATTTACTATTAAAAAAAAAAAATTGGGTATAAGTGAACCTGTGCAGTTCAAACCCTTGTTGTTCAAGGATAAACTATACATCCTCTTCTGTCACTCCCCACAGACCACCATCAACTCAGCCTATATTACTGAAAGGCCTTTTTTGCTAAACCACTAATATATGCCAGGCTTTGTGTCAGGCTAGGATTGGCAAACTCACAAGTGCAGGATAAATCCAGGCCAAGGCTAATTTTTTTAAACAAGATTTTATTAGAATACAGCCACACTCACCTGTTTACAAATTGTCTGGACTTCTTTTGCACTATGACAGAGTTGAGTAGTTGCAAAAGAGACTGGATGGTCCACAAAGTCTAAAATGTTCACTATCTGGCCCCATACCTTAGAAAAGTTCTGTGACTACTGAGGTAGGCACTGGGCATACATGGAGAGAAAGATGGATATCATATATGTCCTCATGGAATTTACAGTCCAGCATGGAAAGCCTGAAGATAAAGTGAGCTATATAGTTATCCATGTCAGGAGCACCTGACCTAGCCTAAGGGGAGCAAGAAAGGCTTTCCTGGGAAAGCGTGGTGAAGCCAAGTTTCAAACGATATATGGAAACTCATCAGGCAAAGGAAAAAAGGAGAAAAGTGTCACAATCAGAGGAAATAACTTGACATATGTATGTATGTATGTATGTATGCATAGGTGGATGTATGTATGTAACATAATTTCTCTCAGTACTTGGTGTTGTCCTCAGTACATTCTGGTTTTCAATGTAGTTGACTATCCAATAATTATTGCTTAAAAGCCCTTGACTCTTAATCTTTAGGGCAGAAACCTTCAGATCACTCCCTACCAGGTGGTTCCCCATTGCACAGTGAGTCCTAGTTCTAGAAGTGACTCGACATGACTCAGGGCAGCAGTGGGAACAATTCTTTTGAGCACGGGAGACACTCCATATTAAGACACTAAACAAATTTCTTCCTGAAAGCCCAATATACACTTCGGGAGTTGCCTGAAGTAATGACTATCAGATTGCATTTTATAGCTGCTACCAAGTGACCTGGATAGAGAAATATTGGCGTAACAATTTTGCCCCAGGGTCTGTGGCAAAATATGTACACACCACTGGTTTTTCAAGATAAATCTCATGCAAGATCTGAAATGGTTTTGGTTACATGTTACTCTTTTCCCGTTAAATATTCTTTTCCTCTTTGTAGAGGCACTTAAGGAAAACATTTAAAAACTCACAAGCTCAAGAAAATATATCTGAAATAATTATAGAGCATTTACTTTTCTTTTTTTAATTGCATGATACTAAATTAAAAAATCTTTCCTCTCTTCACCAAAGATGGGCACTTCAGAAGTATTTTTCCTCTTTCTTCTTGAAGGAAAAAAAAAAAAAATGTGCAAAAACGGGGGTCCAGGCCACTGTCGCTGAGAGGTGAGACTCCAACAATTTGAGACCAGCACCATTTTTCTCCTCATTTTGCTATAACCTTATCTGCTTTTACTGCTGCTCTACCATCTCAGGTAAAACGCATATCTCATTCTCTTTTCTGCCTACAAAGCCAAGCTGGAATAATTCCACCTGTTTTGTGGCTGGCACTGATCATTTTTGGCATGAAAAATGGAAACATTGGGACAGTTAAAGCACTGTCTACATTTCCAGCATCTTGCTGAGTGCCCTCCTCTAGCTAATAACTCGCTCCTGTCCAAATGGTACATTTTCACTTTAGTCAGGGATGTCTTGGGATGGCTGTTTTAGAGGTAGAAGTAGTTAGGGGATCCGAGAGACTTCTTAATTTCCCCCTCGTCTCCAACTTCTAGATTCCTCATGAATCAGATCATTGCCTGCTCACTGCTTGCTTGCCTGCACAGCCTGCTTCCTTAATCACCAGCATTACTTTCAATCTTGTTGCAGATGTAGCTGATTAAAAATACTGGTCTTGAGAAAATTCTCTTTCTTGAAAGTCAGTGCTTGAAGGAGATTAGGACTATTTATATTGTAAGGCACTCCAAAGCCTCTGGTGGCTTTACTCTCTTGACTGATGCAAACCTCAACTAATTCTCTTTATCCAGATAATCCACTTGCTTCCAGTATTCATCAAATGGCAAAATGAAAAGCTTTTAAGAAAGAGAATAAATGTGCAGGCTTAAAATCACATAGAGTTTTAGTCTTAATAAAATTGTGAAAAAAATTTTTTGAGGAAATCAGATGTCTGAATCTTAGGTCCAATGAGATAACTTAAAAGCAGATAAAATCCAAGAGACCATACCAGATATGTTTTGTACCTCTTGAATTGCTTTAGCAGGTGTTTGGATCACAAACTTTTGATGAGGGAAAAGAAATGTGTTTTTTCTCTCAGATAAGATGACCATAAGGCAAACTCCCCCTATCTGAGCCCTGCTTCTTCCCCTTACTTGAGTGGAATTCTCCATTGCACGAGTTCTCTATTTGATGTTTAAATTGAATTCATTAGATATTTAATGCACAGTGACCACACACAAGGTACTAACAAATATACATATCTATAATAAACAGGAAGAATCCTGTCCTGAGGAAGCTCCATTATTACAGTAAAGGCCGACAGGGTTGTTCTGAGTTAGGGCCAGAAAACCAAAAGATTCAAAGTCTGTCTTTTCTCTGATTCAATCACTCCTATAGCATTGGGCGAAAGAAAATGTGGCGAGTAAAGGGATGCTTTTGAAGCAGTGACATCCAGGACTCCAGTTCCAAATTTACAGAATTAATAGTTGAACAGATTTCCGAGACTACCTATAAGATATATGATTTGGAAGTGGTGTAAATCATGCTTCTCTATGTGATACTCTGTTAGGGGTGACGTGTAGACTGATACTACAAAAGTGTTACTATTGCTGCCAGGATACCACCAGGAATATCAAGTATCTCCCAAACACATTTAAAAAGTAGCATAGCAATTCTTTCACACTTTGAAAACTTCTGCCCGAGAGAGTGAAAACAAAGCTTCTGTTTTCTTTCTAAATGACAACGTGCTATGGTTAGGTATCAACTGACTTAGTATTCACCAAAAAAAAGGTCTGATATTTGGAGCAAGACAATATGAGAAGAAAAGACTATTCACGGTGTGAGCTTGCAGGCTTCTTTCCCAGGTTTACACTGTATGAACGGGCTATTTCAGACAAGTGGAAGAAAATGGTGAGAATCATTGTAAGAAAGCAAACAGGAGAGCTGTAACCAACAGCCCACTGGCGTGAACTGCCAAACACAAACTGTCGCTTGAAGCTTACTCAATGCAAACAAAATGAGCAGACCACAGGTCAATTATGTTCCCTATAAGGTCTGACGCAGATCACTGGGGTTGCTACAGACTGGTGTGGGTGCACACGGGTGGGTTTTGATGGTTAACCATTTGAAATGAGTGCCTGCTTGTGTGCCCTGTTATTTGATAGCTTCATAACGAAACAATGAATCTGCTAAGTTATAAAACGACAAGGGTCGTCTTTATGAGGCTTGGCCTGGGAAAGGCCTCATGCACAGGGAGAATCCTACTCAGGGCTTGTCGGAGATAGAAACCCTCAGGGGGAGCCTTTGGTCCTATAGGTGGGCACACTTCAAAAATATTTGAATAAAGGACATGGGTAAGCTGATTTCTTCTTGGCGAAATCTTTCTTAACCACATCAATGGCAGGAGGATTTTCATTTCTCCAAACCACAATCTACGATCTATGTATATGTGTTGGAGCAATATCTCATCATCCATTCCTGGTGATAAACGATGCTTGACTTGCCTTCCTTCCCCTACAAAGATTACAAGGCACTCCCTGATCAAGAATTTTACCTGCTCCAAAAAATAATGGAAAATCAATGTAAAACTTTTGCCTTGTTTTCAGTGTAGCTAGGTAGGTGGTTGGCTTTAGGGGGGGATGACTTTGACATGACTCCCTGTTTTATATCTTGGGCACAACCCAAAAGCTGTGCTCTGAATGACCATGTGAAGTGCTACCTTTCTTCTGACTGGAGGCCCTTGTGCAGATTATGGGGCGTTTAGTGGAATATTTCCCTCCTGAATTTGAATTTAAACTCTACTAAGCTCAAGGATCAGCGTTGTTCTCAGGAGATAGTGTGGGTACAAAGTGGTCTCTCTACATCTCATGTTGACTTTGGAGAGGACCAGATTTAGGGTGAACAAACCTAGCTTGGATTGCTGTTGTGGGCTGAGGTGTAGAAAGATCACCTTCCTTACTCATGGTCTGTGATATTGTTTCAGGCTAAACGACTTTTAGACTTTAGGAAATGCATTGCTGGTGGCTATTCTACTTTTGCTGATTCCCTGAAGGGAGGAAGTATGCTGGTGGTGAAGAATGAAGAAGGAGGTCTTCAGGGGAGGAAAACAAGTATAGAAATTGGGATATATTCCTGTGAGTGGAGGGTGTCATTTGGGATGCTTTACTGATTTGATTTTTTTTGATGATTTGATTTTGGGAACAATTTTACATTGCAAGTAATTATTTCCATATTTAAACACATTTTAGCAAAGTCTGATGCAGCTAAAAATCTTTTATTGATATAATTTTTAGAGGGGGGAGGTGATAATCTTCAAGTCATCTTTCTGATTTTACTTTAAAAGTTACTTGTACACAAGATGCTCTCCTATGCCCAGAGAAGGAGGTTCTTCAATCATGTCTTAAGACTGTGTGCTTTTCATTCATAGCATTTGCCATGAATTATAGTATGTGTTTGTGGTTATATAATTAATCCAGAGGCACAGTCTGATCAATGTTGGCTCCCCAGTACTTAGTGCAATGCCTGATACAGAGTAGAAATTCATTAGATATCTGTCAAATAAATGATAAATGCCCCAGAGGGGGAGTCAGAGTGGTGGAGAAGAGCTTAAGATGGGAAGAACAGGACAGAGGTGACAACTGAAAAATGAAGGACAATGTCTGGACACTGAGTAGAAACTTTGAAGTTAATTTTGTTCCTCATGAATTTTTACCATGTTATAGGTAAGTGGAATCTGATCTAAAATTAGTATCTTTTTTCCGACCGTGAGCTCAGGAAATTGAGTTTTGGTTTTTTTTTCAGGATGCGCTCAACTTATATTCAAGTAATTAATTCTTGAGTATAAAAGGACTGTTAGATTTGTAAAACGTAGTTCCATTGTGCCTTAATACTTTCATTAACATCTTGTTTTGATTATTAATTTACCATTTTTAATAACATAACACATTGTTTTAAGCATAATAAAATGATTCAAAGGAGATAATGTACATGAAATAGAGACATCCTACCAAACACTATGCATGCAAGCTACTTAAAAATTATTTTGTAATTGAGAATTGTGCTAAATACCTTGCCCACCCCCACTGCAGAGTTGGTGAGCAAACTGAGGAGCCAGATCTTCTCTTATTCAATTAGCTTTATCTCTGTACATGCCTAGACACATGCTGCAACATAGTCATTGAATAAAAGTTTCCTGAATAAATAAATAAATGAAAGAAAGGATCCCTAGGTTTTCCTAGAATAAAATGAACTTGAGAAAATTGATTTTAATATTAATGTGTTGAGAAAAAAAAACAAAAGTCTTTTACAGCTTGAAACTAACTGTAATGTCATGGGTAGTAATATTTTCAGAAATAATGAGACTGTCATTTGTTCCATTGCCTGATAAACTAGATTGATGTATTACCTTGAATATAACAGTACAGGTAAAGAAAAGAAAGAAACAAGAATGGACACAGGTTTTGTAGCATCTTAAGTTTATACAATGTGGAGGTCCTTTTGGTTAGAAAAATAATTTTTAAAATTACAACTATAAATTTAGGTACAAGTCCTCTTAGATGAGGCCTTGCAAGAGAGGGACCTCAAGCATGACCTTCACTGACTTCAGGCCAAATCTTCCTCTGGCACCTAAATCAGAGGATCATTCACATTTGTGTCTTTTGGTCATTGCAGAAGTCAAACAACAATTGTTACAGACTTTGACAGTGGCTCTGCAGGATTTGAAAGCTAAAAGACACCATAAAATTATTTAAATATGTTTTCAGCAGAAATAACATAGTAAAAATATTTTCTCAATTATTACCATGACCAAATGATCTCCCTGAGAATACATGGCAAGCTTGATCCCAGAACAACAGGGACTCACAGGTTGAGTGAACAGATGCAATCCAGTTAGCCCCACTTAAATGACCATTTTCTGCAGAAGTTAAAGTGGGAATAGAAAAATCCTGCCTGATTTCACACTGGATGTGCTGTGATTTAGTACCCAGCAACTTTTTAGTCACACTCTGGCTTTCTATCTACCTTCTAGGAATGTCCGTTTTTATTCTCTATGTCAAGAATCTAAACAGCTATCTCTACTGGGCTGCACAACGCAAAGAGACTAGATTCTTCAGCTTTGCTCATATCCTCCTACCTTTAAAAATAAATTGAGAATACATCTCTTAAATGTGTAAAAATGCAACCTCCTTATGTTGAGACAACAGAGTTGAGCTGGTGGCCTGAAAGATACTTGCAAACATGGGAAGCTGTTCATTGAACTAATAAGGTGATCAGTGAGCTCTCAATATACCATGTCCTTTTTATTTTTTTTAAGTTTTCATAATTTTGATTCCAGATGATCAATGAAGGATGACACGCTAATTCTACCTTAAAATAAATTATGAGAACACTTTATTTTTTAATAAAATACAAACACAACACTCCCATAACTCTTTTTTTTTTCTTTTTGGTGCTGGTTATATGTAGTTCTGCTAAATGTCAGAGAATGTTACAATGCAGAACAAAAACAATGCTGAAGCGCCAGTTCCCTGCCTCTCCCCATGCCGTTAGGAACAAGCATGTATTTCAACTTCTGACAAAAGTTATGCACATGAAAGCACACTCTATTTTATCCCATAGTTACAAAGGAAAGCCAGTGGGCCTAAAACTGGCATAGTGGATATGGACATTATACCTCTAAAAAAGATATTAAAGTTCACATATTTCTAAGTCACATGGAAAGACCAAGACACTGAAATTAAATAGTGATGTAAAACCAGACAAATAGAAAAACTGGAATCTATCTAAGCTAAAGCACACCTTGGAAAAAGTAAATTGACTCACGTACAGCTATTGGTTTATGTAGGCATTTTGTCTAAAAGGCAGGGTCACGGGAGGGAACTACGAAAACTGCCTAAGGAATTACTGATATTATGGCTAGTTAAGAAAGCATAAAGCAGGCATGGGGAAAAGGATATTTTATCTGTGTATCTATGCACAGGAAGCAAATACATTTAACCATATCAAAGATAAGTGTGCATCAGGCATGATGAAATATTACGGCATAGATGCCTTTGATGCAACAGTAGACATTTTCTGGAAGAGGTATTAAATAGTAAATACTTTGAGCAGGTCTAAAAAAGGAGCTAGGCTGTTAAAAGCATTCTTATCAGATGTTATTTACATACACCAGTAAGACTATATGTTCACACACACACACACACAAACACACACAGACATTTCCTTGTGTGTTTCCTTGTGCCAAAATAAAAATGTCTGGCTTTCTCTAAATAACAATCTTGAAACAGATTTTTATAATACCACAATGTAATCAATATATTTACTGATGCACTTCTAATATGGTTGGTCAAATACAGACTGAAATTTAGCCCAGAGCAAAATGACAAAATGGCCATAATTACTTTCAAGACAATTATAAGACTGAAGAAATCAAGCAATTATAGAATCTATGCTCTAAAATTGTCTTTTTCTTTTAGTAAAAAGAACGAACAAAACCAAACTATTCAGCTCATAACAATCTGATGCATTTGATTCCTGGTGAGTTCAGACCCCGTGGCTGCTATTTCAAGCCTCATTTCTTTTTGACCTCAAATAATAAAGTTGAAGTCAGCCAGTTTCCATTCAGCCTTGTTGCATTGTCTGCCAGTTTATAAGGCTTTATGTTTGCATCAAAAATGTTATAGGAGGAAAACCACAAAGAAATCACAAATCTGGGGAATTTTCCATTTTACACAGATTTCAAAATTGTTACAAAAGTTGCCAACCACTGGACATACTTGATAGCAGAAAATAACCCAAACACTGAAAATCTCTGTCACTACTTTGTCAACTCCTTATAATAAGAAACTGCTGTGCTGGGCAACTGGTTCCTCCCTCCCTCCCTCTCTCCCTCCCTTCCTTCCTTTTCCTTCCTTTTTTTCTTTCCTTCCTTCCTTCTCTTCCTTTCTCTCCCTCCCTTCTCTCTATCCATCTGGCACCTCTTCTAGTTCCTTCTGTGTGCCAGGCTCTCTTAAGCTTCTCAAGTTTAACAGGAAAAGACAGCCCTAAAGAAACACTAATGTGTATCATACCCGAGCCTGGGTTTTGGCACAGTGTGGCAGCTGTCATTACCAGAACTGGCTCCTTACTTAGACAAAGTGGGCAGCTCCTAAGCAGCATGGTAGGAAGATGTCACAAAACCCTGCTTCACTTTATATTCCACAGTCAAACTGCCTGTCATGGAAGCACCTCGCCGTCAGAGAAGGGAAGATACATCTAAATTAGAGCCATTGCTATGTAGCCATTAAGACTCAGCTCAGGAATAATCTTTCATGGAGCATTTTTCTTACTTGCTCTCCTGCTCCATCACCATTCTTGTTTAGTCTGAGTCTCTTTCTTCCCACAGCACCTGTGCTTACCTCTAACAGCATTTCCTTCAGTGCTGCAATCGTCTGCTAAGAGAGATATCTCCCTTTTAGATGATGAGAACCTTCAGGGCAGGGACTATGCCTTTCATTTCAGTCCCCAACACCTAACAAAAATATCGGCACACAGTGAGTGCTCAAGAAATACTTGGTGAATGAATTCATTAGGAAATATATTCCCCAGTTGAGAATCGCTAAGAAAACCATTCAACAAATATTACAGAGCGTGTACTATGTTCTAAGCACTAGGCACAGACATACAGCAGAAATAAAGATCCATGTCCTTGTAGAACTCTACTCCAAGAGAAGACACAAATAACAAAGAAAGGACAAATAAATTGTGATAAAAGCAATGAATAAATAAAGGGAATAATCAAATAAAGAATGATTGGGGGAGGGCTTTTTTAGATTATGATGTCTTCTCTGAGGAGGTGACATTTGAGCTGTGACCCTGAAATGGAGCAGGAGCCTGTGGGGCAGGGCTCCTGGGCACAAAAGCCTTTCTGTGTCCCCCATTTCTTGATTACAGGAAATAGGCTTCATTCAGCCTTCATGACCTTCTGTGAGTTCCAACGGGCAGGTTTAAACAGTTGCTAATCAGCGAAGAAAGGGGATGCAGAGACGGAGGAACAGTAAAGAAACAATAGTGCAGCCTTGGGGCAGGGTCCTGGTTCCCCCTCAAGGGATGCACATAACAGTATCTTTGAGCTGTTTTACAGATACTGAAACCCCCACCAGGTGGGAGAAGTTAAAGGTGTGCTGCCCACAAGCACGGAGACCCCAGACCGGTTGGAACCAGAAGGATGATGATACTGACTCCCACTTGCCTCACCATCAACCAGTCAGAAGAATGTCCAGGAGCTGATCACGCCCTCTTTGAACCATTACTATAAAACTCCTCACTGCCCCCTCCAGGTCGGGACACACAGCTTTGAGGGCATTAGCCCACTGTGGCCCCCTTTGCCTGGCAAAGCAATAAAGTTATTCTTTTCTACTTCACCCAAAACTTGTCTCCGAGATTTAATTCGGTGTCTGGGTACAGAGACCGGATTCGGCTTCAACCTGAAGGACGAGATGGAGCTAGTCAAGGGAACAGAAAGGTGAAAATGGTCCAGGCAGAAGAGACAGTTAGGATAATGATGAATAAGATCTTGAAGTGTTGCAGGCATCGAAAAAAGTCTATTGTGCCTGAAGCACTGCGAATTAGGGAAGAATAATAAGAGATGAGATTTATAGGAAGTGCCAGATTATACAGGCACTTTTAAACCAAAGCTAGAAGTTGGGATTTTACTCTATAAGCAATGGGAAGCCTTTGTAAGGTTTTAAGCAGGAGAGTGATATAAGCCATTATATATTTTAAATAGATAATCCCTTCATCAGTGATGTAGAAAATAGATGGGGGGTAAAAAGAGAGGAAGCAGGGTAAACAATTAGACAGGAATGAGATTCAAAACATTTAATAACTTCTATAGCCTTTGACACCTATCAATCAGAAAAGTCACCAACAAATAAGGACACACTGGCCAATAGGCCATGATATCTGAAGAGAAGCAGAATATTTGGCTAACCTTGTAGCATGTAGTGAGAGAGAATTTTGGCATGACTAGGTGGGTAGTGTAAGCATGAAGTGAATTGAGACAAAACATATCTAGAAGGCATAACTGAAAGGACATTCAGATAGATGGGATGTAAAGGATCCTCAGACAAGGGAGGGATATTTGGTCAATCAAATTGAAAGGTCTGGCCTGAGCAATCAGTAGTATGAATATCTATTCCATTTTAATGAAGAACAGTCAAAAGTTCTGTTTTGGACCTGATAAATTTAGATGTCTTTATGCCATTTCAAATGAATATGTTAAGTAAGTGGCTGGGCTTCCACATTTGAGCTGAGGGTAGTGGCCAAGGCTGGAAATGTACATTTAAGAGTAATCAGTATTTAGTCAAGCTTCTGGATGAGACCAGCTCAAGAGAGAGTATAGAAAATAAGCTCAGAGAAAATAAACCAATGAGGATAAGCAGAAGGAATGCTTTGGGGGCAGGAATGCAGCAAGAGAAAGCACCTTGGTTAAACTTCATCTGTCTCCTAACTTTGCCAGAGTTTGGTCCTGCCGGAACATCTGGTTAACAACGTACCTCAAGCTCTGCATTCACCTTGGCACCTTCCAAATTGGCTGCCAATTTTATTCCAGATCTAAGAATACATCCATAAACTCATCAATATACTGTATTACTGAAATATGTGGGCATGCCAAAGATTTTATATTTGTTTATTTAACTCTAGATGTTTTTACTTTACAGACAAAATAGATGCTGGATCGTAAGCTTAAAGCATGTACTTGACCATAATGCTTTGGCTATTTCAATTTTTCATGAAACTCACAAATGAAGACCACTGTTAATAGGTCCTTCTGAATATGAGATATATCTATAATTCAAAATATTTTAACTAATTGGCCTTCTTTTCACCTTCACAATTCATACCTCTATGAACAGAGACCTAACCATACATGTACAGACAGACAAACATCCACAAGCTAATTGTCAGTAAATAGATGTTTGTGGTCCTAATTCAGAATTACATTCTAATGTACATTTTAAAAACACACATTCAATTACACATGCATGTGCAATAGCATCATGGCCCATTATGTTACTTATTTTAATGCAAAATGGTGAGGTTATTTGTAAATGCTAACATGTTCAGGAATCTAGTTAGTATGAACAGATCTTGGGTTTCTGAGTATAAGTCTATACATGCAGCTGCTTTTAAAAACATACATATATTTTCTAAATATTATACGATTTTTTGATTGTTGATGTGTATAATGCATATGATGAGATTGATGCCCACCAAATGATTTGAAGAACTCAGTGCAATTAGATAAAAAGGAGTTTGGGCTACATATAAAGAAAAGACTAAATTGTAATAGTAGCTATGTTCCTGTGGGCACATTGAACATATCAGAACAGAGAAGTTAGCTAGATTTACACCTTCAGGACAGCAGCATTTTTCATTGTGATCCAAAAACAATTTAAAAATTATGACTCTTACATTAAAAAAAAAATGCTAAATGCAACATCATTTTTCTAATTCCAAATGGTATTAAGGAAGTCACACTAAATGAACACTTAGCAAGTAGACATAAGAGTCTACTTGGGAAATTTCTACAGAGCTTTATTCAATGTTTCAACATATGTCCATATCAACCACATTTAGTGAGGCTACTGCTCTTACAAATAGTCCTAACATAAGGCTTTACTTAACCATGGCTTAAGTATTCAGTTCTTGTAACTTAATTGATTTTCCTCTTTTTCTCTTGTTTACATATTTAATTAATTTCTTAGTTATCATTCCCCACTCTTACTTCTCCAGTAGAATCATAGAAAGTTGCAGGACTTTCAGCCCTGAAAGCTGGTATGTCTTTCAACTGCTGATAGGATTTAAAAATTTTAAATATAACTATGGGTAATATTTTACCTTCAAAAAGGTAACTGTAATGCCCCAACAAAGGTAGGAGAGATCATACTTCTAACAAATACCCTATCTCAAGATCAATTGTTTGATTTAGTTATTAGCCATATTCTATTCCCTTCTATTATGTTACTGAGATGTACTATTTTACTACATTCTATGTTCATGTTAAGGCTGCATTTATTTGTCCAGTCCACAAATATTTATTATGGTTTCATTTATACTCAAAGGACGATTGCAGAGTGTTTAGGAGTGTAGATTCCCTAGTTTGGAATATCAGCATTGTCACTTAACTAGTTTAACTCTGGGCAAGTTACGTAAGTTCTCTTTGCTATGGATCATTCATTTGTAAAATTGGTATAACAATAGCATCTGAGGATAAGTATAATTTAAGATACTTTAAGCACTTAAAAAAGTATCTGGCACATGTTAGAATCTTAATGTTATATATTGCTATGATTTTAATTATTATTATTCAGATGTGCTTGAGTATCTTATATTAAGTGCTAGGTAGGGATACATTTCTGAAAAAAGACAATCCTGCACTGAAGATATTTTCAGGCTGGCTGGGGAAATGCATGAATGATACAGATTTTCAAAATAATGTGCACTTTTGTAGGAGTAAGTCCAAATCTTGGAATGTTCACTCTAAATATAGAAAAGTGGTTTAATGATGAAAGCTGACAGGAAATGATTACTATAAAAAGCAGCATTTACTTCTCATCTGTTTATAATGAAACATCAAAATTTCGATAAAAATAAGAGTTTCTCCAGATAATTTTCACCAGAATTTTGAGAAATCATGTGAACAGAATCATTTCAATTCTTTAAGAGCTCCATCTTCCTGTTTCAGGGTTTTGCCAATTTAATGGTCTACACTTTAAGCAAAAATAGGGGTCATATATTCCTTGTGGGGACAAGATATTCTAGTAAATTCCAGAAAAATCAATATTTAGGAAACAAAGTAGGGATAAAAGTCCTTATGGATTCTCATTCACCTATTTATTTTTCTCTTATTCAGACTTACCCTAAAGTGAGAGGTAAACTCTTTAGGAATCCAAAAAAAAAAAAAAAAAAAAAAAACATGTATATACATTACATACATACATACATACATATTTATTCTCTCTCTCCCTCTCTGTATATGTATATACATACACATATACATTTGTAGAACTATATGCTTCTACATGTCTTTCCTACTGACCACAATGTATTGTGATTACCTGAGTTTCTTGTATTGAAAACAAGTGAAAGTAAATGTTTGGTTGCTGACAAAGGGTTAGTCATTTAACTGAGCTGGCCTCAGCAGGTGCCAGTTTTATGATGATGGACTTACACTCTACTTTATGCATCAGGAATAGGCTACGAAATTGCATATAAATCAAATATCCATTTAAAAGTTGTTTTTTTAATGGACCCTCTGATAAATACCTCATTCTTTCTTTATTTATCTTTGAAAATTTGAATTTTGTAACTTGGATTTTTTTAATGCAAGATAAGTCTTTTATTTAACAACAAATCCAGTGGTTTTCTAGGATGGAAAAATCTGAGAAAGAGTGGGAAGGGAAAAGGGAAATAGAAAGTCTGAGATAAGAAATAAAATAAGCTGAGGCAATAAAAACTGATACTGAGGGCAAACCCTACATATATGGACTTTTTCAATGCCTTATTTCCCTTGCATTTGCCTGTACTGTTTACATTTGGATACAATTTAAATCATTTCAGGTAGCCTTTTTTCTTTTAGATTTTCCTTTTACTGAAAGAACAAACATATCTTTTTGAAGAAAGCTTGTCGAGTAGCCATAGTTATTCTGTAACTAGAAACGATTTTCTGTTTATGGCCCATACAAATGTATATCAGTGAATCAGCAGATACATCAGAAATATTGTTTATAAACAGATGAGTTCAAACAACAAAATCACATGGAACACATCTTAGGGATGTGTCATTATCACTGTGACTATATATACATATTCACAATAGACTCTGGGGGAGATTACCATTTTTCAGAGATGCATTTGCTAATCATTATTTAGACTTTGCTTAAGTATGGGGAAACATGTACTGCTATTTGAAATTAACTGAAGTAACAGTATATGCCCCAAAAGTTTCTTCGTAAACCAATTTTTTCTAATGTAAGTATAACATATGAATAGCCAATTCAGATACTTGCTGGGACAGATGAGTGACTTAACTATGAGACTTAGGTAGGGTTGGGTATTTATGTAGGTAGTGGTTCATGCAGTAAAATGTATTTCTTGCTATGACATCAAAGATGTTAAAAACATGGCCAAGTTATCAGTGAAATAAAGGTTTTGTGAGTTTTGCTTTAATTAATTGGAAAGGCAGCTGTACAGCTTCTTGCATTTGAGCAGAACTTATTTAGTCTACTGAGCTTAAGAAACGGCCAATCATTTTGAAGGTTGTGAATTTTCCTAAATCCTTCATGGTTTGGGTAAGATACATTTGTACCATCTGTAAGTGTGCAAATTACTACATAAACTATGAGTAACAACAATAATTTGTATAACATTTCATGCTTTGGCGGTCTTTGTTCAGAAAACATTAAACTGGATGAGACATGGGTCAAACTCAAGCTTACAGACAATGCAAGTGGATAGAAGTATCTTTATTTCACAGAAATTATGATACCTTCCTTGGAGACATAGTATTCTCATTCTATTAATGAAAATAAACAATATCTAAGATGAAGTCAGTCTCTTTTCCAGTTTAATTAAAGGGATGTTTGATTTTAATGCTTCATTAAATTTACTTTGTCCCTAACCAAATATGCAATCATAATTAAATGATCTGTAGGCAATGTTGCAGATTCCAAATCCTCTTCTTCCCATGCTTCAGGGAATGAATGCACTACAGAACATTAATATATAAGGCTAAATAATCACCTTCTTCACCAAAAAGTGACGTATTATTTAAAAATATGATGCAAAAAAATGAGAATTCATCGATGGTGAGAACGGATTGCAGAGACAATATAAATTTAGTTATATTCATTTCTTAATATCAAATAAAGCCTGATATATGAAATAAAACACATTAGTTTTTGTTTTGTTTTTGCTTTTGTTTTTAAGCTACTCTAAGAGTAGTGATTTCAACAAAAGATTTTTTACTGATTAATTTTATTCCTGGTCCATTTCATATCATGCTATCAAGTTAATTTTTAGAGGCATTACAGGGATTCTTTGTCTAGTGGTGTCTGCATGTGGCTGATCAGAACATATGGAAGAGTATGTGTAAAGTACAGAGTGGGGAGTAGAATCTGAATATTTGAAGACTTCTCCCCAGGTTAGTCTGATGATGTTCCAGACTTGGCAAGTTTTTTTACATTTATTTCACTAACAACCTGCTCCCCAGGGACACTGACTTTGCATAACATGGAGACATCTAAATATTAATCACCGTGACCTTCCAATGAATAACACTGATCTAGTGTTAATTTAATATACGGTGATCAATTCATTCTAAGGAATTCAGAATTAGAGTGTATGTACTGAAATAAAAACAAATGGAGTTCCATGAAAGATTTCACAAACAAAAAAGGGTAGTGTGTGTGTGATGGGAAGCTTTTTAAATCAAGAGAGTTACTATAAGAAAACTCATTTTGAAGACATGGATATATAAGTACTTAAGATGTGAGTACTGGGTTAAAATCACTGTTGGATATGTAGGCATATGAGAATCATCATTATTGCACTGGACAATAGTGGTCATATATGGTCACTGAGTCTGTGATATATAGCACCGACTTTCCAGTTGCTTATTATCAGTAGAAATACAGTGCAGGGCTTTAAGGCACAGGAGCTGAGCTGCCCATGCAGAATGAAGAAGGGTCCTACTCCATCTTCCTGAGGGCTTAGCACAGGCCCAATTCATCCAAAACACACAGTGCTGAAGAGGACGGGTCTGTGTACAGTTTGGGCAAGCGGGAGGTTTTCCGGTTCCAATAGGACTGCAAACAACATTTCCAAAGCCCTACTTCTATGCCCAAATCCTGCTAGTCCTACATTCTTTTTTTTTTTTTTTTTTAATTAATTAATTAATTAATTTATTTATTTATGGCTGTGTTGGGTCTTCGTTTCTGTGCGAGGGCTTTCTCTAGTTGTGGCAAGTGGGGGCCACTCTTCATCACGGTGCGCGGGCCTCTCACTATCACGGCCTCTCCTGTTGCGGAGCACAGGCTCCAGACGCGCAAGCTCAGTAATTGTGGCTCACGGGCCCAGTTGCTCCGTGGCATGTGGGATCTTCCCAGACCAGGGCTCGAACCCGTGTCCTCTGCATTGGCAGGCAGATTCTCAACCACTGCGCCACCAGGGAAGCCCACTAGTCCTACATTCTTAATGGCAACTACAACTTCCAGTAGCCCATACAGAGTCATTTTGACTCCTCCCTCTCTTCATTTCAGTCAGTCAATCTATCAGTATTTCTGTTGACTTCACCTTCAAGACATATCCCCACTACCTCTCACACCTCCACGGATACAACCTTGTTCCAAGCCAACCATCATTGCTCACCTGGAATATTACAACAGTCTTCAAACAGGGCTCTCTGATGTTGACCAGCCAAAGTGATAGATATAATTGTACCATGTATCCTTTCCATATAAATCCAGTGATTTCTCAATTACTGAGAGTAAAGGCTTAGGTATTTGAAATGGCTCACAAGGCCCTACAGCAACCCTACATTCCCCGCCCTCACAGGGCTCCCTGATCCTTCTGGACACTTTGTTTTTATTCATACCACTTTTTATCATCTGACTTGCTTTGTCTTTTACTTACTTATTTCTTTATTTTTCGGTTCCTCTCAACAAACTATAAGCTCCATGTGATCAGGAATTTTTATATACAGTATAGGGTGTGCGTGCAGTGTGTGTGTATGTGAGTGTATTTACTCTTTATCCCTGGCCCCTGGATAGCAGTGATGGCGCTTGCATAAGCCTTATTATGCTTCACCTTGAATATTATTAATTTGAGATAACATGTCTATGTTAACCAGATTGTAAATCCCTTGAGGGCATGAGTGTCATATCTGGAACTATAACTTTACCTAAGGTTAAAGAAATGTAGTGTTTTACCCAAATTCTCAGGAGAGCTAAGAAGGGGATTTCATGTCTGTCTACTCTGCTTTTATACTTTTGACTCAGAAGATTTTACACTTCACATTATCCCTCCGGCACCTAGTACAATGCTTTGTACATAGTAGAAAAAGACATTAACTATTTCTTGATTTATTGCTTCCTATGTAATCTTTTGGTTCAGAGAAACAAATGACTTCCTTAGTTCTGGATTGAATTGTTTGAGCAAAACAGCTAAAATCGATGTGTGTATACACAGTGTCCAGAGATATTCAAGTTGATGGGATCATTTTCCCTGCTCTGGCTGCCACCATGAGATCGTCACATTGCTGTTGACTAATTCTTATTGCAAGAGACAGTACTAGAGAGAAAGAAAAAAGCTTCCAATGCTTTATTTCTCTGCTACATGCCCAGAAGGATGCTAAACATAGTAAAGGACACTAAAGAGGGAAACAATTGGGTTTGAAACTAATTACCAAGGAAATGCTGACATTAATTCAACACTGAACTTACTTTATGCAGAATTGTTTAGATCAAAATATTGTAAATGTATGTCATATGTTAGACATTGGCTATTAATGACAAGTTATAAGAAATTATTTTGTTAAATAATTTTTAAAAGTTTAATGATAGATTGTTAATTGTACCTGGTCACAATTAGGAATATTCAGATTGAAAAAAATTTTGTTACAATTTTCCATACATTTTACTTTTAATAAATGTCTTAACTTTTTTATAAAAATGCCTTAACTTTTTAAAGTTAGAGTGTATTCACTGTGCTAAGGGAAGATAGGATCTGTGTTTGTGTGGAAGGGAAAGATGGAGATCCAAAGATTTAAAGGTATAGTTCTTAGCCTGCTTTTTATCAGCTGAGCATCTTGAGGAACAATTGAGTTTATGCTACACATTTTAATATAGAACTATATTAAACAGTTCTATATTTTGTTTTATTTATTTATTTTTTTTATGGAGCCACTCCTGCCAATATTTTAACATGGAACTATTAATCTAGAATAATATCTGCCAATAATAATCACTGATAAATATTTTTCTTAAAAATAAACAAATTATGCCCTTTCATGCTTAACATAATGCTACTATTCTAGGCTGAAGTTACAGTTCTTACATATTCAATAGAATACTTGGTTATTATAAGTACACTAGGCATTCAGTAGCGGCATAATGATAATAATAACAATACTTAGCTTCATTATGTTATTATCTTTATTAAGTTACTTGCTCAAGAACATATAGTCAGTAAATATGAGAGCTAGGACAGGCACCCACAGAATCTCAAATCCAAATTCAGTTCTCTCTCATTTTACCAGACTATACTGGCAAAAGTAGCTTTCTATGAGGTCTTGATGAACTATTCTAAACTTAGGGAGATGCATATTTGATAATTCAGGCTAATTCATGTAAAAGAATGAAAAGGACACATTTGTAGGGTCCTAATACATTCACTGTCTTATGATTTTCATTTGTTAAAGAAATGGTAGGAATATCTGGTTCGATTTATGCGTATCTCCTACTGTTCTTGATGAAGAGAATAGATTATTTAAAAAAAAATTACAGTCATGAAACCAAAGTCACTGAGCAGTTTGTAATACTGAATAAGAGTCTAACATTTCTAGAATGCAGTACTATTAGAAGCTAGTGAAGAGAGTCCCTTAATGGGAGTTGAGTCACTGTGTAATAATGTATTTGAAAAAACAAACAAATAAAAGGCCTCCTCTGCTATTTCCCAGCAGGTGACTAAATGTTTTTTTCTTGATAGACAACACGCCACCTTACTTCCTGCAGTACTGCTAAATGCTCAGGATCTAGGCACACAGCACACACTAACACCCCTACTAAGAACCTGTAGAACACATGGTCCAGTTGTTAACCAAATATTGCTGCTGTTTGGACTACTGAGCTTTTGAATCTAGAAGACTCAGACATTTTTCAAAGGTTGTGTCTGTCATTCTTTACTACTTTTCTGATTGTGTAACACAGAATATATGTACAAAAAATAATGTCCTGAAAGCCATTGTGACAGAGACAGGGCCACATGTTCAACAACCCCCATGTCCTTTTCTGTCTGGGCAGGGAGCTGGATATATTTCTCAACCTCCCCTGAAGTTAGATGGGGCCATATGACTGAGTGCCAATGAAATGTAAGCAAAAATGAAATATAATTCAGATCTGGTGCTTAAATTCCCTGAATACTCCATTCATTCACCTTCTCTTCTTTCATTTTCCCTCCCCTCCCCTTCCCTCCTTCCTCTGCTTTTGCTCTCTCCCTTCAGGGGAAGTCTAAGGGACACTTAGGCATGGCAGAATCTATGTCCCTGAACGACTTGGAACAGAGCCCTTGTGAAACTTGCTCTGGATTATAACATGAGTAAGTAAGAAATGCTTGTAGTGCTAATCCAGTAAAATTTAGGGGTCATTCATTACAGCAGTTATCCAACTCTGACTTACTCTAGAATGATGGTTTCTCTTTTATAGATAACCTTATCAGTACTGAAAATAATAAGCCACAAAGTTAATTATTTTTCTACCATATTAAAACATGGTTTCACGTATAGGATAAAATTCAATATGTTCTACCATTTCCCTTAGCCACTTATGTTTGGTCTTTATGTAATTTAAGGACCAAATCTCCTATTTTGACAAATATGGAACAGTGCACACAATCAAGAATGAAGAAGCACTTTCTGCTATGTGTGTGTGTGTGTGTGTGTGTGTATACACATTATAATATATAAATATATACAAATTTAGTTTACGTAACAAAGTTTCTGCGAAAGCACAATTATTTAGCTTGAAATATCTGCTTGGTGGTTGAAGATGGGCCATGGGTATCGTGAGAGGTCATCATTAATAGCTGCTCTTCTCATGTGTCCTTTAACTGAGGGAGCAATAATAGTTTCTCCTGGTAACGCCTGCAAAGCATGTGGTTTGGTTGCTACACACACACATCCATCCTTATAGTGATCATCTCAGTGGTAGCTCCATTAGGAAATTAAAATGGGGTGCTGATGAAACTGAGGGGTGCAATGCTCCAGCCTTTTCCTTGTGCTTGTGGGGACCACCTGCAGTTCCACAGAACAAGTGCAGGCTTTGGACAGGTGTTGTTTGAATGCAGGCTCATTACAATTTAAGCTCCTTAGAGGCAAAGCTCAAGAAGCCCTGGAAGACCAGCACAGCAGGTGTTCTGATGCCACCTCCAGAGAGCTCTGAGGCCTCCATCGTCAGGGACTCAGAATCAGGACCACTAGAATGACTGTCATAAAGGACAGGATAGGAGGGCTAACGGGCATTGAATTATAGCTTATCTAGTTGAGGTGTTATAATGAATTTGAGTTTCATTCTTAAAAATGTTTTCTTCATAACTCCTTTAACTTGGTAATCTTACTGAAGCCATGATGGGTATGTGGTTGCCATTCATAACTTCAAAATGTACTTACTCCTTTTGCTATGAAATCAGTGCCCAGCAATTTTGCCTAAGTTAGCAAGGACGTTTCTGCACCTGGTAGCCTCTAAACTGACCACAGTATTTTAAGATTTTCTAATAATATTTGTTGCATGTTTTAAGCTTAACCAAAGAGGCTTGTACCTTCTACAGACCACTTGATACGAAAAGGAAATGCAATGTTTACCTGAAGTTACACAGTAGAAGAGGAAAGGAGAGGGTTCAGAATCTCTGACTTCTATTACTAAATTCTACTTCTCAGGTGGTTTATATTTTCAACGTTTTTTTGTTTGTTATATTTGTTTGTTTGTTTGTTTTTTCCATGCCCTCTTTGTCCTATAGGTATATTCCATTTGCTCCTCTAACTCCACTCTTTCCATTCTGCATCCTGCTCTAGTCCTGGGAGGTTGACCTAGAGGGGCCACATTGTTGCTATTCCTAGCCTCTGGCTTTCTGTTACTCAACCACTAAAGAGCGCTGGCAAGAACAGAGGGAGGGAGGACTCGCCAGGGACTGGCTGTATCCCTCCAAGAAATGCTGGAGCTCCTGGGAATTTCCTCTCTCCGCACAGCTCTTTCTGTCTCTGGGTTCCAGTGCCCACTCCTTCCCCTCACGCCTTCAGGTGGTAACACTTCACTGCCTTTTTGTCCCTATTCCTCTCCTTTGCGAATAGTTGCTTTATTACATTCCCATCAAATCCTGATGGGTGTGAGGTGATAATGACATATACACACACTACTATATCTAAAGAAGATAACCAACAAGGACCTACTGTTTAGCACAGGGAACTCTACCCAATATTCTGTCATAACTTAAATGGGAAAATAATTTGAAAAACAATAGATACATGTATATGTATAACTGAACCACGTTGCTGTACACCTGAAACTAACACAACATTGTTAATCAACTATGCTCCTATATAGAATAAAAATTGAAAAAAGAAAAAGAAAAAAAAAATCCTGATGGGATCATGCCATTTGTTTGCCTCTGAGACACTGCCAGGTCAACCATCTAATTTGATGTTTATGTCAATTTTATAAAAGATTTGCCCCATTTTAAAATAGAAGTATTTGATACATAGAAAAAGAAAATGATTTGCCCAAGGTCACAAAGCTAGTCAGTGGTTGGAATTCAGTAAGTTTGACTCTTATTACAATGTTTCTTCTACACTCTTGCAATGCATCCCTTTACTACAATTATTTAATCATGTTAACCACATTCTACCGAATAAACGTTGAACTAGTTATCACCTTCTATTATATTTTTCAAGTAAAGATCAGGCATTGAAAGAGAGCTCTTTTAAATGAAAATTACTGATGCAAATCTTTTATGTTAATGTGGATGTTAAATCACAGTAATTTTTCAAAGAGTGAATGTTTTATAATGGCATAATTAACAATCATAGGAGATCACAACATGAATCTCTTCAAAATCTTTAATATTAAAAGTTTAGTATACCAGGCATTCACAAACATCGTTTGTGATGGGAAAATAATCTGCCCAATAATTTGGTCATGAATTTTGAATGAACATTTGACCCATCTTCAGAGGATGGAAGACGGGATACTGCCAGTCCTTGTGTGAAAAATCATTAGGGTTTGAACAGTACCATGTTCAACGACAAAACAAAACAAAACACTTGGCTAGGTGTACCAAGTGATCTGAAATGAACCAAAAAAAAATTATTTCATGTAATATCTTAGTACAGGTTTTGTGAGGTTTTCTTATGTCATTCATCATTCATCAAGAGGTATTAAGAATTTTGTTATTATTCCTTCTAGCAGCAGATGTTCTGTGTATGGAGCGAGATGGCACACTTTTTCTAAGGTCGACTCTGTCACTATGACAGTGATAATTTGGCAACCCAGCCAAATGTCTGATAAATGAATGTAGGGGGTATTTCCTTTCCTATATTACAGATCCATCTAATGTGTCAACATTAAAATAAATGTTAAGTAAAGTGAAGTATTAGGAAAGGGAACATCCCACCCTGACAGCTTTTTATTTGCTATTTCTGCTCTGTGACAAAACTGAGTTGATAGGTGATCTTCTGTGATTTACAAAGCCCTTGCAATCCACCTTGTAATGGCTGCAGTGGTGTTGAGCTGCCTTGAGATGATTTACTGCAATTTGTCACCTTTTGAAACTGTTCCAAAATAGTCTGCTGACATGTACTAAAGAGCTTTCAATGAAATCTGAAATGGTTCATTTGTTATGTCAACTGGAAACATTAAGTGATATCTGAAAATCACTTTAAGATTTATCAAAGTGATTTAAAATATCCTTTAATGACAATTCGGTATATCACAAAAGCAATATTGTTATGAAAAAGATGAGAAAATCTTTTTATCACGTCTTAAAAGTATTTATATTATGTTCTGATTATGACTGTACCACTTTACCACTTGGGAAATCTATCACTTTAAAGATATTCTGAAAGTTTAACAAGCAACTTCTTAACAAATAATTGTAAGTGGAAATGGATTACTATGATTTGCCTAATTTAATATCATTGAAAATCATAGGCCTGATAGCTTATATTCCAGAACATATTACTAATGTAGTTTAAAGATGTAGCTCATATTCTGTTTTTCCTTAAGAATCTAAGCATGTGTTGCTATGCAACATATCTATGCTGGCCACTGTGAATCATTTTCCAATTTACTGAACACACAACTTAAGTAAACCACATAATTTATGTGCCTGTTAGTAGAGATTTCTCAAAGTTCTCTTTGAGACCACTGTCTCTGGAAAAATGAGACCAAGATAGTAGGTGACAAGCTGCGTACAGAGAATTTCCTATGATTACTGCTCATGATAATATTCCTTTGGAAAAAGGGTATACTAAACGTCTTTAGGTTTAGAAAATAAGTGTTCTTTTAAGTTAGAATATGTAATCATCAAGAATACCTTTGAATTAGTCAATAGTACCTGGTCATCAAAACACTTTCACTTCTAAGATAAATATAAGTAAAATAAGAATGAAATAAGAATGAAAATTTAACTCTTTCCCCCAAATTGGCTGCTGGAGCAATAATTCAGGAGGAAATAAAGTAGAGAGAGATGTGTTTTCATGTCTCAGCTAGGCTGTGATGAGTTAGCTATTTGGCTTGAGTGAGTACAATAAAATAGAACTGAGTTCTAGTCAAATAATGGGACTGTGCCCATGTGCTTCTTCCTTGTTCTAGTTTATAGGATGTTCTGGTAACTGTGATTTCTCTTGGTGAGCAAGCACTTAACGATAGATCCCAGCAACAATCAAGGAAAGGTAATGAACGTAGGCATGCATCACTAACCAATGCAACTCAAGGAGAAGCACCCTGACTAAGGATGTCCTGCTCTGAGACCAGCACAGAGAATAAGGTGACAGGGCTTGACACCACCCTCACCTAACTCATTCTTATGAGTGCTCAGTTGTATCAGACCATGAATGTGGCTTAAAGAGGTGGTTTTAAAATGTGGTTTTCATAAGCAATTTCCACCAGTCATAATTCATCAAGCTGAACAGAAGTGACCCAGAACCTCATGCCTGTTGAATCCTGTGATTGAGATTATTTATTCTGTTGTCGCTATATTAGACCACTGCTGTGCATGGCCAAAAGCAAATTTGTTAATTTTCCTTTTATTTAATTCCACTATCAAGTTCAATTATATATTTGGTTGTAGTAAGTCAGTGTTTCTCAAAGTATGATTTATGGGCCAGCTACGTGAGAATTACCTAGGGTATTGTTTTAAATGCAATATTTGGAGCCCTAGGCCCATCAAATTAGAACCTCTAGGGTGAGGCTCAGGAGTCTGCATTTTTAATAAGAACCCCAGGTGATTCTTATGCACACTGAAATTTTTTTTTCAACATCTTTATTGGAGTATAATTGCTTGCACACTGAAATTTGAGCACCACTGTAATAAGACATTTTCCTTTGATAAGGGCTTATAGTCACAACGAACAGATCTTCACAAGTAATTTCTTTTAGAGCTCAAAGGGACCTTGGGGATCACCTCATTCAGCATCCACATGATTAAATAAAGATGTGTTTGAAATTCCAAAAATATTTGATTATTTCAATGAGAAGCCAGCTTTACACACTATTTCTGACCTAGTAAAAGTATCAATAATAAGTACCATTCACAAGAGACTGAAAATACACTTGGCAAGTAGTATGGCATATTTACTATTAAAAATGATCCTCAGGGCTTCCCTGGTGGTGCAGTGGTTGAGAGTCTGCATGCCAATGCAGGGGACACGGGTTTGAGCCCTGGTCTGGGAGGATCCCACATGCCGTGGAGCAACTGGGCCCGTGAGCCACAACTAGAGAAAGCCCTCGCACAGAAACGAAGACCCAACACAGCCATAAATAAATAAATAAATAAATAAATAAACTCAAAGTTAAAAAAAAAAAAAAAAAGATCCTCAGACAGGAGGGTGATTTAGGAAACATAATTTATAAACTGGTGGACATTTCTACTACTGTGGTCACTTACTTCAGGCAGTTTTTAGAGCAAAAACAACTAAACATGTGTGTGAAGTGGCTATCGTGATAATAGGGTCATTCAAAAAAATATTCTGGCTTAGGGTTTTTTTTTTTATGTTTTTGATTGATTTTTAAAAATTGATAGATTTTGAAATTCTTGAACCCAATGTATATGAATAGATGTATATTTAACTACTATCAAACTGGAATATTCAACTAGTACACAGTGAGTTTGAGATTAGACCTTCTTAACAGGAATGATCCTTATTTTCTGTCATTTGACTCTATAAATTTCAATACTAGTTCCCCATCCAGGATGTACTTTTAGACTATTATTTATAGGTGTCTGGAAACTTGAATAATGATAAATGACCCAATCTAACAATTGGAAAAATTATTCTTTAGAGTAATCACTGTCACTTTGGAACTTCCTTTGTTTCTTTTGTAGTAGAAAAGAGCCTGCTGGGGGTATGAAATTATTATCAATCTCTTTTTAGTATGAGGTCCTTATTTGTCATGTGCCATGAATTTTGATACTGAAGGTTCTACTCATTCTCTCCTTCTTGGACCAGTATTGGAAAGCTATGGTCTGAGGATAATATCCATCACATGGCCAGACTTTGCACAGCCTACAAGCTAAGAATGTTTTTTCTTTCTTTTCTTCTTTTCTTTTTTTTAGTTAACATGTTTTAAATGGTTGCAAATAATCAAAGGGATATGTTTTGTCATGTGAAAACTGTATGTAATTCAAATTTTAGTGCCCATAAATGAAGTTTTATTGGAACATCATCATGTTCATTGGCTTATCTATTGTCTATGTCTGTTTTTATGCTACAACCACAGAGCTGAGCAGGAGCTTACACCAGAGACCATATATCCCACAAAGCCTAAAATATTTACTATCTGTCTCTTTACAGAAAAAGTTTATAGACTCCTCTTTTTTTTTTTTTTTTTTTTTTTTTTTAATAAATTTATTTATTTACTTTTGGGTGTGTTGGGTCTTCGTTTCTGTGCGAGGGCTTTCTCCAGTTGTGGCAAGCGGGGGCCACTCTTCATCGCGGTGCGCGGGCCTCTCACTATCGCGGCCTCTCCTGTTGTGGAGCACAGGCTCCAGACGCGCAGGCTCAGCAATTGTGGCTCACAGGCCTAGTTGCTCTGCGGTATGTGGGATCTTCCCAGACCAGGGCTCGAACCCGTGTCCCCTGCATTGGCAGGCAGATTCTCAACCACTGCGCCACCAGGGAAGCCCTAGACTCCTCTTTTAAAGTAGTGGTTTTCAAAGTGTATTGCTCGGACCAGTAGCATAAGCATCACAAGGAAATTTGTTGTTAGAAATTCAGGTCTCATCCCAGACACGCTGAATCAGAAACAGTGGAAGGAAGGTGGGTATGGGCAGATGGACTCAGCAATCTGTGCATTAATAAGGTTTCTAGTTGATTCTGAGGCATACTATAGTTTGAACCACTATCACTCAGGGACTGTTTTAAGGATGCAATAAGCAAAAATCATTTAAAATTATAAGTTAATATACATACGAGTTATGATTCATTTAGCTCTCATATTGCATTTGCAAGGAAAACATACAAAAATATGGAAGAAAATGATAAGCACTGGTTGCCACAGAAATCGCAGTGGGTAGAGAAAAAAAATTGCATACCTTACTTTAGGGGTTACTTTAATTTTAACAGGCTTTATAAAATTACCTCAGAGTAGCTTTGATAAATCAGAAAAATGAGACAGCAACCTTTCTTGTAGCTGAATCTCAGTGGTACTTAAAGGGCTTATCATTTGGCTTATAAAGAAGAAAATATAATATGCTTCAATTATTTACATGTGAGGTTTAAGAACCCAACCTGAAATTATATGTGGAAATCAAATGGACTTCAGTAGAAGAGAGGGGAAAGAACACAGCTTCTTTTTGCAAAAGAACCTGATCCTGATGTCCTGTCATCTGAAGCACACGTGCCATGAACATCAAGTGCTCACCCCCCCATATGGCTGGCATTTTTTGCATTCACTATTGAAGAAGAGACTGCTTGGTCCGGTCTCAATCTCAACCGAAACTGTTGGGACAGATGAGGATGAAAGGAGGCATGAAGACTAATCATTTAAAAATAAAATATAAGAAAATAATCCAGTCTAAGTGAGGCTATTGCATTGGAAAGCATGCTAAAGAAAACTCTTTAATGACTCTTAATATTCCACTACAAGGAAATGAATGGCTCAATGTACCATTCCATCCTCATTCAGTGATATTTATTTTAGGATATTAATGAATATTTAATTTCAGTTCTGTTTACTAGTACAATAAAACCAGAGGTGATAAAAATAAGAAAATGATATGTTTACTAAAGCTAGAACAAAACACTGCAGGTAAAAATGCCGACTGTCATTGAAGGGTGCGCTCTTAGTAGACTACCGAACACTGCCTATGGAGAAGCCAATAAGCAAATGAGACAACAGGTTTAGTGTTCCAAAGAGCACTGTAAACTTATATTAGAGGCTTCATTTTCAGTTACAGAAGGATGGTTTCAGCTGGAGTAGTTAGGAGCTCAGCATCTGCAGGCTGTTTAGGTCGGAGTCCCAGCACTGCCCATTCCTATCTGGGTAACGATTGGCAAGCTCCAAAACCAGCCCCCGTCTCAGTTTTCCAGGCAGTGAAGAGGATAACACTATCTACCTCATAGAGATACTGTGAGGATGAGATATGTATATAAAGCCCTCAGCCCACGTTTGACACACAGTGACCACTCAAGAGTGTTAGCTACTGTTACTGTCATTGTTAAGTGTTGATCACGTATTTGCAAGGCGGTGGTGGTAATAAGCAAGGAGAGATATGCCGTGGAAGATTATTCAGTTTGCCAACAAACTCAGAGCTCTCTCATTAATCAGATCCCTAGAATTGCTCTCTGGATCAGCTTTGAAACAATTTAGAGGTCCCCTTCCACAGAAGCTATATTGGCAACTAGTACATGGTGACTCCAGAGAGAAAGCTCATAGCTAGCCATGGCGATCAGTTTCAGCAACAACGTTCATCAAATACTGAACTCATCCAGGTAAAAAAAAAATCCAGGCTCTATCCCAATCCAAGTGGATGGTAACAACTTTCACATTTATACGAGAAGAAAAATTCTCAGATGCTTTGCTCAAATTTGCAAATGGGAACACGCTCAGTGAAAGCATGAGCCCTTAGGCCTACTCTTGTCCTTAGGCCTTGACCTATAAATTCCAAGTCTGTTTCCACCTTGGGGTGAGTGACATCTGGACGCTGCCTCTGCCCTGCTGTGCTGTTCTGTCCTAAGGGTGTGTTGCTGTGGCAGCTCTAATGCCTGACCTCAGTCCACATGCACGACAGGGAATTTCTGTTTCAGAGTCTGAGGACATAAGGCTCAGTATAAAGAGTAAACACCAGCAAAACTTTATATACAGGCAGGCCGCCATATACGAAGACCTATTTTATAGACACGGTGATAACACGTTGCTTCGAACTAGTTTTGCTGCCCATCACCAGAGCAATTGCCACTTAATCCCCGTATTCATGATTCCATCGAGTGACAGATCCAAACAGTCCCTTGTTTTTGGAAAACATAAAAAGGTTGCTTTGTATTATGCCTAAGCAGAAGAAGTTATTGTGACCACAGATACGTCCTATCATCTATTTCTTATCATCAGAAGGTACAACTGGTGTTTTAAGGAATATACACGAGAAAACCCAGGAGGACCATTCCGCACCTTCCTAGAGTCCTAACGTACACACATCAAATATTCACTACGGATATATACTTGGTGCTAGGCTAGGTTTGGGGGCTACAGTGGTAAAGAAGATAAGCTGGTTTCTCATGTATCAGAGCTTAATCATCTAATTAAAACATATATTTTATATTAAAACAAACACTGGCAGATATGCTACAGCTTAAAATGAACATTTTGAATGTGTGTTTTTGATAAAAGAAGGAAGCCCAGTTAAATTCTCCCTGGTAAACCTGTTCATGCCCTTTTGCCATAGGGATGTTTTAGTGGAAAAAACTGAAAAGCAGAAATTTACTGAGTTAGATGTACCTGCTAATACACTTTGAAAACAAGATCACACGTAACTACATTTTAAATGTCACCACCAGGCTAAGCCTTTACCTCTACACACCCATTATCACTAAACATTGCCTACCAAGTCAAAGATGATTACCCTCCTTTAGGTACCGTAACGGCTCTAGTCTCCATTCCCCATCATCCTCTTCAAATGTTTTACTCTCTCACGTACTTTCTTGGATCTCAATGAATTCTAGTCCTTCAGAGTCATGACTGCTTTGGAGTGTCCGGGGATTTTGAGCATCTCCTATGCTACTGCATCTCTACTTTCCTTTCCTCACCCCTGAACTTAGCAGCTCAAAAGCAGATGATGATTCGCATGCATTAACCTCCAAGGCTTTCTAGACGCCAGGACCTTGCCTGGCAGAGGTTTGAAGCCCCTGTTCCTGGGTGGGAGTGGCCACGTGATGTACTGCCAAGGTCTGCAGGCAGGCTTCTAGGGAGGGGTGCAGAATGTCTCCCTAGTCAGTTGGGCTTGAACTTCATTCAGAAGAATTTGGGATCAAGGGGTAAACGTGTTTTATTTAAATGAGACAGCCTTCCAAAATTTGAGGGTCAAATATCAACTATCAAAATCTCTGAAAATATTCTCTCTTTATTTTTATTTTCCTTTGAGGAAACCATCTTGGAAGATTAATTTTAGAGGCTATTAGAGAATATATTTTAATGTAAAATGCTTTGGTTGTTGATGAGACAAGGTTTGTTTTTCAGTTCATCAGCAAGATGGCACTTTGATAAATCACAGATTGCTCAGTGCCTAAAGAGGCACACTGTGACAGTTTTCATCACAATGTGATATAAAGGGGCAAATGAAGCAGTACTTCAGATCACACCAGGGCCAGTTTGGTGATGGCATGCACTGTGTCGCTAAGAATTAGGAGGGTCTGTTGCTAACAACGTGTTCACTGTTCTCTGATCCACCTGTGAGAGTAACTTTCTCATCAATCACGTAAGGACTGAATTTGATTTGGATCTTATTGCTTATAAATAATTGAATGAACCAGAGGTAAAACAGCCAGCCAGAAGACGTCTTTAAAAGGAAATGCACCATGCAACTTTCTTTTCTGTCTTGATGACTTAGGCTGAGTCCTTCTATGTGATAACAATGGGTGTGAATGAAGAGCTGGTCACTGATTTACTCTTATACTCATTTGCATACACCAGTTAATACCAACTAGTACCATGTCTAATCCTTTAGCCAAGCTTTCTGGCAAATCAGAGTCATGGCATCATCTACGAATATTTGATGATGTGAAGGTACATGTAAAGACAGCACCTCTGACTTCAAATTTCTCTTTATGATAATGCTAATTAATCTTCATTTTAACATGCATAACCCAGTATTCTGTCCTATATATCTAGGTAAAATTGTCTCCCATTTCATCACTGAAAGTACATTCTAAAGTAAATATTGAGCACTTTCACTCATCGATTTGCTTTTAAATCTTAAGGGGAAATTATGATGTCCACATACTGGTTCTGGCAGACTGTAGGATCCTAAGGGGAGAGATTAATGCTAAAGACAAATATTCAAACATATAATTCAGCAAAAAATAAAAAAAATGAAAGTTATCAACCAACTTCATCACTGGGTGGTGGTGGTAGGGATATAAATGGTTCCAAATGAATGGCATAACTGCCATTTTCACCTTTCAAATATTGCTGTGGTACTATGGAGACTAGTCCGAAAGAGACTGATTTCATTTGTCTCATCCTGGTTTCTTTTGGGGCTTGGACAAACAGGCCAACACTTATTTTCAAGGCTGACCTCATCTTTTCTGGCTGTTGAGGAGACTTTGCACTTCAGTTGATGAGGGCATATGAGAAATGAACCAGATAAATTGCTTGATTAGCATCTCCATGAACCAGAACTGATGAGAGGGACACACATTTACTTGTGAATTAAGAACCAAATACATCTTTCTGGGGCCCAATGCTGACACACAGATTTACATCCTCCCCGCAGTGTGCCGTTCACTAATTGTAAACCCTGGGTTATTTGGCATTGCAGAATTTTTCCACCACTATGCAGCACTGGAATACTGACCATGCTTTTCTTGCAAGCCACATGTTAGTCCACAGGTGGCATTCTGATTAGGGGAACCCTGGCCTTCCTCCTGCGCTTTTAAAAAGTATGAAGACGTGTCCCAAACCTGTAACTCAGCCAGTTTTGAAGTCAGCTTCTATGGCCACAATAAACTAACAACTAAATATAAATTTTCCTTAATTGATAGATGGGATGAACAAAAGCAGACATAGTTTTTTTTTTTTTAATAAAGATGAAGTTCAATTTAGCCAGAATGGAACAAGCTTACATTCTTGGCACTATACACAGTGCAACAGGTCTGTGTGTGAGTGAATGTATGTTAGTGTGAGTGTATGTGCATGTCTGTGTGGGTGTGAATGTATGTTTTGAGGTTGATAAAGTGAGAAATAACATTATTTTCTTCCCAAGTGTCACATAGCTGAGAACTAAAACTGCATATAAAAATTATCAAAATTTTAAAGTGTGAGATCTTAGTTTCTCAAAATGCTGTAGGTAGAAAAATTAATATCAATTAATTTGGGCAGATTAATGTGATCTATTCAATTTATTAATGGTAAACAGTGGTATTAGAAGCACATTTAAAGATCTGTATTTTGTTAATATTAACAAAAGTGTCTAGGTCTCCACAAAACTCTTCTTTCTAATATAGAATGCACTTGCTAAATAGCTATGAGTTTTAATAACTTCTATAGCCAATTATCTTGCAAAAAATCAGGATTCACTTACTACTGTGTTCCAAAGTCAAAATTCAATAAAATTAGGGATAAAGAAGATAAAAATCTGTCTCCTCAGACCATACTCTCTCAGGGAATTTTAAGGGACCAACAACTATTAGAAAACAAATTCTTATCTGATTTAAGTTGTTGACTATTGAGGCAGATAGTATTATTGTTCAGCAAATATTCACTGCTTGCACTCCCATCCTCCCTGAAGGAGTATACTGCCCTGCCTCACTGATATTGAATTTAGGACATCATTTGCTTTTATCAATGGAATGTGTGTAGACATGACATAGACACATCTGAGTAGAATTTTGGGCAGCTTGATTTTACCGCTTGCACACTTGTCATGAACCATAAGAAGAACATAATCCTGGTAGCTGCTGCTACGTTAGACCATCAGAAAGACCCAAGACTGATCTTGAACTTGGAACAAATCTGTCACAATGGATCACTGACATGTCAATAATAACTAATATTTTTATTGTAATTAACTGAGATTGTTTGGAATTGGTTGTTACCGTCTGTCTGCTTGGGTTGCTATAACAAAATACCAAAGGCTGGGTGGCTTAAACAGTATAAATTTACCTTCTCACATTTCTAGAGACTGGAAAGTGCAAGATCAAGTTTCCAGCAGGGTTTGTTTCCTGGTGAGAAATGTCTTTGCGGCTTGCAGATGGCCATCTTTTTGCTGTATTCTTAAATGGTGAGAGAGAGCAAGCCAGCTCTCTGGTGTCTCTTTGTATAAGGACAATTATCCTGTTGGGTTGGACCTCTACCCTTATGACCTCATTTAACCTTAATTACCTCTTTAAAGGCCTTATCTCCACATTCAGTCACATTGGGTGTTGGGGCTTCCACATACAAATTTTATAGGGACAGAATCATTCAAACCATAATAGTTACACAATATTATTACAGCATAACATGAGTCACATTAAAAGTTAAAAGCTTGTCCTAGGTCTTTGCATCAGTTTTCTTCTAAAACAGCAAAAATTAAACCAGAAATATAAAAGGAGCATGCAGTATTCTTGTGTGGACAATCAAAACAACAAAACCACTCTGGTTTATGTGGCCAGTTCTGGTTTTATACCATTTTTTAATATTTTATACGAATATAAAGAATTTTTGCCAGTAGAGAATATTTTGTATTAGGTAAAATTATCAAATTCACTCTATTTGGATGCACACGTTATATATTTTACTGTTGAATAAAACAGACTGATCTCACTTTCTGTCTTGTGTGTGTATGTGTGTGTGCACCTTTGTAATACGAGATTGTACAGATTTTTTAAAAAAGTCTTCCCTGTTGGGTACAGCCTGATGAATGGAGAAATGAAACAGGGTAATAGTCAAAATTAAAGAACGAGATCAGGAAACATAGAAATAATATCAGTTTATTAGTGTCTACTCTAAGATACACTGAGGGTTGTGTTTCTCTTTTGATTTTAGGAGTGGGTAATATATTGGCCTTCTTATTTTTAAATGTACAACAAATCTAGTAACTAGAGTGCTTTTTTTAAAAAAAAATTGAAATTGTGTGTTTCCATTACATTGTCCTCTTTGTGCAGGGATTAGATCTCAATATGATGAAGCACATCATGCAGACATGTCATCTAAATAGGCACAGCAACCCTAAAATACAAGAGTTAAGGGGACACCCACACGTGTTGAATAAGGGGCAGGTGAAGGCAAAAGAAGGCCCACTGGAAGATAATGTTTTCAGAAATAATTCTGTGGCCCACCAAGGTGGTACATGTTGGCAGGCAGAATCATGAAATGGATTCATTTGACTGAGAAATCAACCTGGGGTCATGGTCAGGATTGCTTCTCAGTGTAGGACCTCTCAGTATGATTGTGCATTTCTAGCCTGACACTCCAAGCTAAGGCAGTACTCTTAGGTCTGCATTCATCCTGAGAAGAAACCATCCTCTGTTTCACGTAAAGGTGCGATGTGAACCAATGGTGGCTCTGCATCCGTGGATAATCCCGGACAGGTATCAAAAGCCTGTTGTAAGGGCAAGAGGTTACACTGCAGTACTGGTGATATCCCTTGCACATAGTTTGAAAACCACTAATTTATCTGAACAAGTATAATCTGAACTGATTCATTCAGAACCCTCTAAAATGTGGACATTTCCTTCCAGTACAATGATGCAGAAGCCCAGTTCCCTGACCCTTGCCTTTGTCTTTGCTCCTGCTTCCACTTCCTTGAGTAAAGGCATCAGGATCATCTCCTACCTCAGACCTTGTTACTTGGCCATTCTTACTTTTCGAAACTCTAAAACAGCTTCCTTGCAAATTGATGAGGGATATGTTTCCAGCCTTAAATTTCTGTTTCTGAACTCGACAGAATTTTTCTACTGTTCTTGTTTATTTACTCGTAAAATAGATATCCCTTTTACTTGAGGCACTATGAGAATCAAATACCTCATTTTGAAAGGTCTCTGAGAGAAGCAATCTTTCTTTCAGATATGCATATGTCCTAAAGTAGTTTTGACAAACTATTATGGTTATATTCTCAAGCTTCTAGACTAGTTCCAAATAAAAAATACCTCCAGTTCATTTTAGAAGGAAGGAAAAGTAGTTTTCTTATTTTTCTTGTCGAAATTCCATTCTCTACCTTCTGAGGTATTTACATTTATCTTCACATTTTTATGGTAAAGACCCCAGAATAGTTTTAAAGTGAGTAAATTTTATGTCTGCCGGAAAGAAAACACTTATATAAGTATGTATTAATTAAGAAGCACCCAGAACTTAGAAATGAATTAAGCTTTGGAAAAATGGTTATAACCAACACATAATTGATTAGAGTAAGTTGTCTGCAGGAATAACCAAGAGATTATCAATAAATGTATGGCTGAGGAGATCTGGGGTATCCATTTTAACGATCCCCAGTGGCTTGACATATTTTTGCTCACATCAAAATCCATAGCAGGTATTCCAGATGGGGTCACCTTTTACTTGGACTCCTTCCATCTTGTGACTCTATCTTGTCAAGAATCTTAGTGTCTTTCTTCAGTTGATGGATCAGGAAGGAAATCAGAGGAAAAGCACACCTGATTCTTAACCTTTTTTCTAGGAAATGTCATTCATCATTACCATTCATATTCCATTGGCGCAAGTAAGTAACATAACTTCATCTAGAGGTAAAGGAGTTGGAAAATATATATTCCCTGCCCAGGCAGGTGCTTCTCAGGAACAACTCCACATTCACTCTCTGCCACATGTTGGTTAACCAAAGCCTCTCTGCATATTTTCTTATTTTTTGATAAGAATAAGTAGCAAAGATATTCAACTATTAACCTCTTCTCTATAAGAGCATAAAGAGTGGTCATAAGATATAATCGGAGATCTAACTCTTCCTTTTCATACGTAGGACACTTTTCCTTTTATTTATATTTAATTAGCTAAAGTGATCAGGAGATGAAGAGAAGATACTGCGGGGTTCTTATTTGGGCTCCAAGCCAGGTGGCTTAGCAGTAAGATTTAATTTTTAAATCTAATTTTAATTAAAAGGAGAGGCTAGAGATGTAACCAAATTCAAGAAATGGAAATTAAAAAGTAAGATCAAATCTTGGGGGAGCACACACTTAAAGATTCATGCAGCCTTCTGAATGAGAATATCAGCATTTCACATTATTCTCCTCACGTCTGTTGGTGATAAAGACACAGCTGTACACTGACATCTGTGGCAAAATTATAGGTACATTTAAAATATGTTTAAGATAAAATGTATCTATACTTGTGTATCATACTACACTTTTATTTCTAAGTGGCAAACTATATAATGCATTCTATAATAGTAATGGTAACATTACTGCATAAGCTACACACATACATATATATCATAACTAGCTCAATTTTTCAATTTTCCTATACCTTCATGAAATAGGACTCAGCTTATTAATTTATAGTAGAGTCTTAAAAGACATTTCATTTTGAGATTCTTGGTCTTGAATTCTAAAAGAGCAGCAAGATAACATAAGAAGGGACTCAACATTGTCAAAGGAGGATATATGAAGGCCAGCCTTTAGAAGATCTTCAACTACTTTCTTGTCAATATCTGAGCATCCAATGCCATATTGGCTTTGGTCATTTTGCACGGAAAGTTGTCTAGTACAAAACTGTCTACAATGACATTTTTTCCTATGCATGCACCAAAGCAGCACAGCTCTGCTGAACACTGCTAAAGAATGTCACACAAAGAGGCAGATTGGTGCCTATATACACCCATGACTGCTAATCTTACACAGGCTCTCAATAGTATCTGGGAACCCTATTAGCTTTCTTTATACAATGTAATTCCCATTCCCCACAGATACTATTTCAAACCTTCCCAACTCTCCTCAAATCTTCAGCTCATCCATCTCCTTCCTCAAATCCAGAAGATTACTTAAAACCACTGGGGGAAACTCTTGGACTTCTCAATGTCCAGGATACAACCTACATCCATATTTCCCTTCCTCCTGTTGGGTTGAGGAAGAATTGACTTTCCATCTGCATAAATGATCTACCATCTCTCTGCACTCTGGAACCCTTGCCCTTCGGATTCCTCAGAAATATAGTAAATTCTTCACCCTCCATCTGCTTGTGTCTTGAATTTTTCATATACTTCTGGATGAGTCACATCAGAATTTCATCATGTATGGGTTTTCAGCATTAAAAAAAAAAAAGAAGAGAAACTAAAGAAACTTTCTTCAATCCAAATTACCTCTGCAAATCCTACTCTCTCGTCTCCCCTTCACAGTCAAAATTCTTCAAGGTGTTATCTATATTTTCTGTATAAATTTCCTAAACTCATCCAATGTTATTTCTTCTTGCAATATACCAATAACCTGGCCGTCATATAGACTACCGATGCTTACATATTGCACAATATGGACGTTTTTCAGCTACTTTGCTCGACTTCTTGGCAGCATTTAACACTGTTGGAATCTTTTCTTCATGACACTCTATCTCCTTGCTTCCTAAGGTATGACTCTCTCCTGGTTTGCCTCCCTCTTTGGCCTCTCATTTTCTTTTGAAGGTTCCTCTTGCTCTGCTTGCACTTTAAATACTGATGACCATCAAGGCTCAGTTCCTGATTTTCCTTCCACCTCACCATTAAGAACTTATTAAGCTAATCCAGGAACCCCCTGGTAAATTCATCTATTCCCACAGCTTCAAAAACGATTTGTAAAATGATGACTGCCAAATCTACTCATCCAGCACAGACTTCTTTTCTAGGCTATATCCAACAGCTTACTAAACATTGCCATGTGTGTATTTCATAGACACCTTCAGCCTAACACGTTGAGAAATGCACTCATGATCTCCTTATCCCTCTTTCACATTTAATTCTCCGCTTGTGTTCTCTATCACCAAAATGCTGCCACCATTAACCCAGGACACCTCTCACATCTAGAAAAAACACCAAATCATTTAGATAATATTGTCCAATTGCTTCCGGGATGCTTCTCTTTATTCCCACAGCAACCACCCAGGTCCATGCAAACACCATCCCCTCTCTGAATGGTTGCTGCCTCTTCTTAATTGGCCTTTCTTTCTTCAATATCTCTGTCTTCTACTCCACTCCCCACAGCGCACCTATGAGAATATGATTAGGACATTCTGCTGCTTAAAATCCTTTAGAACCTTCCCGTTGCTCTTACGATAAAGTTCAAACTTCAAAACATGTAATACTGATCAGACCCTTCATGGTCTGACCTCAGTACACTCAGTACACTCAGCAGCCTCATCACTCAGTCTCCTCCTCAAATGTTGTTGTCCAGATATATTGAACTTCTTCCAGTTCTTGGAAATATAACTTTCACATATTATTTCCCTTTTCTCTTTCCCTTTACTCTTCAGTACTCCTCTTTTCTGGTTGGTCTTGTTCATCCTTCTAATCTTAGTTTATTTATCACTTCCTCAAGCAGCCCGTCTTGGATTCTTAGATTAGTTTACTAAATCCTACTGAAATATGATTTCAACATTTATGTACTTTTCCTATCATAACTTCATGCTTTATTACTGTTGCTGGTTGTATTAGTTTCCTTTTGCTGCTGTAACAAATTACCACAAACTTTGTGGGTTAAAACAGCACACATTTATTATATTACAGTTCTGGAGGTCAGAAGTCTAAAATGAGTCAGCAATTCTCTGTTCCTTCTGGAGGGTCTGAGAAAGAATTAATTTCCTTACTTTTTCCTCCTTCTCAAGGCTGCCTACATCCCTTGGCTCAGAACCCTTCCTCCATCTTCAAAACCAGCGAAGTAGCATCTTCAAATCTCTCTTTTGGATCTCTGTTTCTGTTATCACATCTTATCTGGCTCTCCCTTGCCTCTCTCTTCTAAGGACCCTGATGATTAAACTGGGCTCAGCTGGGTAATCCACAATAATCTCTCCATCTCAATATTCTTAACTTAATCATATCTGCAAAATCCCCTTTGCCATGTAAGTGAATATATTTATAGGTTCTGGGGATTAGGATGCAGACATCTTGTGGGGGGCATTATTCTGCCTATCACACTTGTTTAAATGTCCATTTTTCCTATTAGATTTGTGAAATCTCCACTTTATCCCCAGTGCTTATTATGCTGCCTGGCCCATGAGAGGTGTTCAGGACACATTTATCATAAAGAAATACAGAGTCCTAGATGTGACTTCAATCCATTGATACAGATATAACAAATAGATATAACAAATGTATGTAACATTGAACAGGTATAAATTATGAAATATAATCATAAAACAGCCAAATGTATTAACAAAATAGTCTTTTGTTTTTTTCATTCTATTGACCCTTTACATTTTTTCATAGGGACTAGTTCTTAACCTGTCCCCGGATGAAAATTCAGTCAGGCATAACTGCTTTTCTGTCCCACTTTCAGGTATTAAAACAACCTACAGTGCCTTTAAATTAAAAACACAGTTTCAATTCAGTAATTAAAATGCCCCATCTCATGAATATGTCAAAACTCTGGGTTTGCTTTTATGTTGAATCATTTCTCTTCCTCTCCACCCATCTTGTTTACTGAGGTTTCTGACTCTTTTAGAGTTGTAATACAGAAAAGGGGATACAGGTAAGCCAAACAAAAGACATTACTTGGCTGAATCTGTGGAAGTGATGTAATTTCAGTACTCTATGAACTCTGCAGATGTCGAAAGCTGACACTCTTGTGTTCATTTGTGGAGTATTGGGGAGTTCCCCTCCTACTCCTGCCCCAGAGAGCTCTCTTCGATAGCCCCTAGGCTCTTGGAAGTCAGTCTCTACCTTCTGTCCAAGGCCCTTCACCCCTCTAGCTGAGCTGTCTGGGAAGGTTTAGACTACCCTGCTGCAGCTTCCTTGCCTGTGTATTTCCAAAACGGTCCCAAGGATATGCTCACGAATCCACTGTCCCTATAAACTCTGGGGGCACCACTAACGTCTTCAAACCTGTCCTCTCCTCTGCTGCAACAGACCACCTTAGCCAGCTTCTCTTTCTTATGCCTGGCTCAGACACCTGTTTACTACGTCCTCTAAATTGAAGGGATACATATTATGCTCCCTAATTGGTCTTTTTAGAGGCCCTTTGGTGTGTGTGTTTGTATATGTGTATGTGTGTGTTGGGGGAAGAAGACATTCAAAAAACACCTCTCTCCAAAACACCTCTTCAAAAAATCTGCCTATGGGTGTAAGAAATGTAGGAGTCATATAGCTGGATCACAGACACCTGTCTCTGAAAACCTGCATCACAGTCCAGAATCTCACTCTTGAATATATGCCCTAGTTGAGTTAAATACTGAGTATTAGCTATGTGCCACTGTACTAAGTCTTGTCTTAGACCAGGTATCCCCAACCCCTGGGCTGCGGACCGGTACTGGTCCACAGCCTGTTAGGAACTGGGCCACACGGTAGGAGGTGAGTGGCGGGTGAGCGAGCGAAGCTTCATCGGCCGCTCCCCATCGCTCCCCACCCTCGCATTACCGCCTCAACCATCCCCCCCCCAACCCCCGTCCGTGGAAAAATTGTCTTCCACGAAACCGGTCCCTGGTGCCAAAAAGGTTGGGGACCACTGTCTTAGACAACACTTTCAACTCAATGAGAAAGGCATTAATGTCATCCTCATTCTAAAGATGAAGAAACCAAGACTCACAGAGGTTACGGAATATGCTAAAGGTCACATTGTTGATAAACAGTGGACCAGAAATTCAAAACAAGGGAGTCCAAATCCAGAACTCATGTCTCCTCATATCACAACATTGGTCACAATTATTTTTTAATAGATCTTTATTGGAGTATAATTTCTTCACAATACTGTGTTAGTTTCTGTTGTACACCAAAGTGAATCAGCCATATGCATACATATGTCCCCATATCCCCTCCCTCTTGAGCCTCCCTCCCATCCTCCCTATCCCACCCCTCTAGGTCATCGCAAAGCACGGAGCTGATCTCCCTGTGCTATGCTGCTGCTTCCCACTAGTTAACTATTTTACATTCGGTAGTGTATATATGTTGATGCCATTCTCACTTTGCCCCAGCTTCCCCCTCCCACCCTGTGTCCTCAGGTCCATTCTCTGTGTCTACATCTTTATTCCTGCCCTGCAACTAAGTTCATCAGTACCATTTTTTTTTTTTTTTTAGATTCCATATATATGCGTTAGCATATGGTAGTTGTTTTTTTCTTTCTGACTTACTTCACTCTGTATGACAGACCCTAGTTCCATCCACCTCATTACAAACAACTCAATTTCGTTTCCTTTTATGGCTGAGTAATATTCCATTGTATATATGTGCCACATCTTCTTTATCCATTCATCTGTTGATGGACATTTAGTTTGGTTCCATGTCTTGGCTATTGTAAATAATGTTGCAATGAACATTGTGGTACATGTCTCTTTTTGAATTATGGTTTTCTCAGAGTACATGCCCAGTAGTGGGATTGCTGGGTCATATGGTATCTGTCACACTTTTAAAAAATTTAAATGCCCATCTTCCCTATCAGGTTGTAATTTCTTTCCTATTTCCTTCACTAACCCCATAGTAATGCTCACCCATGTTTTAACACTGATGTGGTTCTCAGCTTTTTAAATTCAATGCAAGACGGTATATTGCTTCCCATGCCATGTAGGGGGAGTTATCTTTCCACTTGATAACAATGACAAACAAAAGAAGCAAAGTGAAGCAAACTTAAGAAGAATAAAGATCCTAAATCATAAGATGCTGTCATTATAATATCCAATTAAAAAATAAAGAGAACAGTCCATTATTTTTGCCTACAAAAGACCAAAAAATGAATTTTATACTAACTTCACAGATGTTCATGGGCTGTAACCAGCTGCTTCATGAAACATGCTATTTTAATTACTGTAGTGATGTAACAGACACTTCCCATGGTCAAACTTCCCTTACTGAGCTTCATCTCACATTTTGGGGTTAAGGAAAGCTACCCTTCCTTGGAGTAGACTTTTATCTTAAACTCAGCTAACTGACTCTTTCTACCTTTGCTTTAGTCTCTAGAAGAGGACTGGGCAAACCACGGTCCACGGGCTAACTCTGGCCTACTACTTGTTTTTGTAAACAGTTTTATTGTTACACAGTCCTATCTATTCATTTACATTTTTTACATGACTATTTGCACATAAAATGGCAGAGTTGACTAGTTGCTGCAGAGACTGTATGGCCTACAAGGTCTTAAAATATTTACTTACGATGTGGCTCTTTATTTTTTTTTTTATTTATTTATTTTTTTAAACATCTTTATTGAAGTATAATTGCCTTACAATGGTGTGTTAGCTTCTGCTTTATAACAAAGTGAATCAGTTATACATATACAATATGTTCCCATATCTCTTCCCTCTTGCATCTCCCTCCCTCCCACCCTCCCCATCCAACCCCTCTAGGTGGTCACAAAGCACCGAGCTGATCTCCCTGTGCTATGCGGCTGCTTCCCACTAGCTATCTATTTTACATTTGGTAGTGTATATATGTCCATGACACTCTCTCACCCTGTCACATCTCACCCCACCCCCTCCCCATATCCTCAAGTCCATTCTCTAGTAGGTCTGTGTCTTTATTCCCGTCTTGCCACTAGGTTCTTCATGGCCTTTTTCATCGACAGATGAATGGATAAAGAAGATGTGGCACATATATACAATGGAATATTACTCAGCCATAAAAAGAAATGAAAGGGAGGTATTTGTAATGAGGTGGATGGAGTTAGAGTCTGTCATACAGAGTGAAGTAAGTCAGAAAGAGAAAAACAAATACAGTATGCTAACACATATATACGGAATCTAACGATGTGGCTCTTTAAATACAAAAGAGGTGACTAAGGCTTGTTCTAGAAAGCTTAGATTGGCATTTGCTTTTATAGAATACCCTCTACAAAGTACTGCTGCATACTACATTGCTCCAATTATTTATCAAACGAACAAGAGTCACTTTTTAACATAATCCATTATTTTTTATCTCCCATATTTTACCTTAGTTTCTTTATGATTTTTTCTTTATATTTTTAGCAATTAAAATTTATTTTATTTTGCTGTAGTGCATGGGTCTTCAAAGGCTACCTTAAGTTCTTTTGGAGATAAAATGGCATAAAAATAAAATAAAATATCCCATTTTATTATACAGATTCTTTTTTCAGGTTGGCTCAAAGCATTTTTTTTTCTGAAAATGAAGTGGAATATAAATAAATGAATAAGTAAACAAGAAACTTAAAAAAAAAACTGTTCTTTTTACAGTGACTTGAATATTTCATTATTTTATTTTTATGAGATACATTCATATATATGTTTTTCACTTGGTAAGCTTTAGAAGCATTAGTTTATTTTTTTCTTAACAGAAAAAGACCAAGAAAATACAATAGTTCATTTTGAATTTTATGCTTTATTTTCTGAGAGGAAGACAGCAATGCATTTATTATAAAGTTGAATAAAATCCAAAATCACTTATCTATTAAAAGTATTAAGTATTTCATTTTTAAATTAAAATTTTATTTATTTTTTATTTCTTTATTGATCTTGTGTAGGCAAACAGAATGATAATTAATGCTTTCCTGTGTCTCTCAATAATAAAAAATGATATATTAAATTGGACATGTGCTCCATTTCATGAAATGTCATTTATTTAGAATATATGCTTCTATTATGGAAACAATGGCTGGATGTTATACATTACATATATATATGTGTGCATATATATATATATATATATATATATATATATATATATATAAATTCATGTAAGTGGAAACGAATATGGATAAAATTACATTGACCTAATTGAATGCTCCCATTTTGCCTAATACACTATTCTCTTAGCAAATCTTAGACCCCTCTTTTTTTCTTTAATTGTTCTCATCCAAAACTTTCAATATTTCTAAAAATTTATTTCATTTATAGGATAAAAACATATACCACAGATAATATATTAACAGGTCACATTAAAAAGAATTCTAAAGAGGACAGACAGCAGAAGCAAGAAGAACTACAATCCTACACCCTGTGGAACAAAAACCACATTCACAGAAAGATAGACAAGATGAAAAGGCAAAGGGCTATGTACCAGATGAAGGAACAAGATAAAACCCCAGGAAAACAACTACATGAAGTGGAGATAGGCAAACTTCCAGAAAAAGAATTCAGAATAATGATAGTGAAGATGATCCAGGACCTCGGAAAAAGAATGCAGGCAAAGATCGAGAAGACGCGAGAAATGTTTAACAAAGACCTAGAAGAATTAAAGAACAAACAAACGGAGATGAACAATACAATAACTGAAATGAAAACTACACAACAAGGAATCAATAGCAGAATAACTGAGGCAGAAGAATGGTTAAGTGACCTGGAAGACAGAATGGTGGAATTCACTGCTGCGGAACAGAATAAAGAAAAAAGAATGAAAGAAATGAAGACAGCCTAAGAGACCTCTGGGACAACATTAAACGCAACAACATTTGCATTATAGGGGTCCCAGAAGGAGAAGAGAGAGAGAAAGGACCAGAGGAAATATTAGAAGAGATTGTAATCGAAAACTTCCCTAACATGGGAAAGGAAATAGCCACCCAAGTCCAAGAAGCGCAGAGCATCCCATACAGGATAAACCCAAGGAGAAACATGTCAAGACACATAGTAATCAAATTGGCAAAAATTAAAGACAAAGAAAAATTATTGAAAGAAGCAAGGGAAAAATGACAAATAACATACAAGGGAACTCCCATAAGGTTAACAGCTGATTTCTCAGCAGAAACTCTACAAGCCAGAAGGGAGTGGCATGATATACTTAAAGTGATGAAAGGGAAGAACGTACAACCAAGATTACTCTACCTGGCAAGGATCTATTCAGATTTGATCGAGAAATCAAAAGCTTTACAGACAACCAAAAGCTAAGAGAATCAGTACCACCAAACCAACCAGCTCTACAACAAATGCTAAAGGAACTTCTCTAAGTGGGAAAAACAAGAGAAGAAAAGGACCTACAAAAACAAACCCAAAACAATTAAGAAAATGGTCACAGGAACACACATATTGATAATTACCTTAAACGTGAATGGATTAAATGCTCCAACCAAAAGACACAGGCTCGCTGAATGGATACCAAAACACAACTCATATGTATGCTGTCTACAAGAGACCCACTTCAGACCTAGGGACACATACAGACTGATAGTGAGGGGATGGAAAAAGATATTCCATGCAAATGGAAATCAAAAGAAAGCTGGACTAGCAATTCTCATATCTGATAAACAGACTTTAAAATAAAGAATGTTACAAGAGGCAAGGAAGGACACTACATAATGATCAAGGGATCAATCCAAGAAGAAGATATAACAATTTTAAATATTTATGCACCCTACATAGCAGCACCTCAATACATAAGGCAACTGCTAACAGCTATAAAAGAGGAAATCGACAGTAACACAATAATAGTGGGGGACTTTAACACCTCACTTACACCAATGGACAGATCATCCAAACAGAAAATTAATAAGGAAACACAAGCTTTAAATGACACAATAGACCAGATAGATTTGATTGATATTTATAGGACATTCCATCCAAAAACAGCAGATTACTCTTTCTTCTCAAGTGCGCACGGAACATTCTCCAGGATAGATCACATTTTGGGTCACAAATCAAGCCTCAGTAAATTTAAGAAAATTGAAATCATATCAAGCATCTTTTCTGACCACAATGCTATGAGATTAGAAATGAATTACAGGGAAAAAGCCGTGAAAAGCACAAACACGTGGAGGCTAAACAATATGTTACTCAATAACCAAAAGATCACTGAAGAAATCAAAGAGGAAATCAAAAAATACCTAGAGACAAATGACAATGAAAACACGACGATCCAAAACCTATGGGATGCAGCAAAAGCAGTTCTAAGAGGGAAGTTTATAGCTATACAAGCCTACCTAAAGAAACAAGAAAAATCTCAAGTAAATAATCTAACCTCACACCTAAAGGAACTAGAGAAAGAAGAACAAACAAAACCCAAAGTTAACAGAAGGAAAGAAATCATAAAGATCAGAGCAGAAATAAATGAAATAGAAACAAAGAAAACAATAGCAAAGATCAGTAAAACTAAAAGCTGGTTCTTTCAGAAGATAAACAAAATTGATAAGCCATTAGCCAGACTCATCAAGAAACAGAGGGAGAGGACTCAAATCAATAAAATTAGAAATGAAAAAGGAGAAGTTACAACAGACAACGCAGAAATACAAAGCATCCTAAGAGACTACTACAAGCAACTCCATGCCAATAAATTGGACAATCTGGAAGAAATGGACAAATTCTTAGAAAGGTATAACCTTCCAAGACTGAACCAGGAAGAAATAGAAAATATGAACAGACCAATCACAAGTAATGAAATTGAAACTGTGATTAAAAATCTTCCAACAAACAAAAGTCCAGGACCAGATGGCTTCACAGGTGTATTCTATCAAACATTTAGGGAAGAGTTAACACCCATTCTTCTCAAACTCTTCCAAAAAATTGCAGAGGAAGGAACACTCCCAGACTCATTCTATGAGGCCACCATCACCCTGATACCAAAACCAGACAAAGATACTACAAAAAAAGAAAATTACAGACCAATATCACTGATGAATATAGATGCAAAAATCCTCAACAAAATATTAGCAAACAGAATCCAACAACACATTAAAAGGATCATACACCATGATCAAGTGGGATTTATCCCAGGGATGCAAGGATTCTTCAATATATACAAATCAATCAATGTGATACACCATATTAACAAATTGAAGAATAAAAAACATATGATCATCTCAATAGATGCAGAAAAAGCTTTTGACAAAATTCAACACCCATTATTGATAAAAACTCTCCAGAAAGTGGGTATATAGGGAACCTACCTCAACATAATAAAGGCCATATATGACAAACCCACAGCAAACATCACTGTCAATGGTGAAAAGCTGAAAGCATTTCCTCTAAGATCAGGAACAAGACAAGGATGTCCACTCTCACCACTATTATTCAAAATAGTTTTGGAAGTCCTAGCCACGGCAATCAGAGAAGAAAAAGAAATAAAAGGAATACAAATTGGAAAAAAAGAAGTAAAACAGTGACTGTTTGCAGATGACATGATACTATACATAGAGAATCCTAAAGATGCCACCAGAAAACTACTAGACCTAACCAATGAATTTGGTAAAGTTGCAGGATACAAAATTAATGCATAGAAATCTCTTGCATTCCTATACACTAATAATGAAAAATCTGAAAGAGAAATTAAGGAAACACTCCCATTTACCATTGCAACAAAAAGAATAAAATACCTAGGAATAAACCTACCTAGGGAGACAAAGGACGTGTATGCAGAAAACTATAAGACACTGATGAAAGAAATTAATGATACCAACAGATGGAGAGATATACCATGTTCTTGGATTGGAAGAATCAATACTGTGAAAATGACTATATTACCCAAAGCAATCTACAGATTCAATGCAATCCCTATCAAATTACCAATGGCATTTTTTACAGAACTAGAACAAAAAATCTTAAAATTTGCGTGGAGACACAAAAGACCCCGAATAGCAAAAGCAGTCTTGAGGGGAAAAAATGGAGCTGTACGAATCAGACTCCCTGACTTCAGACGATACTACAAAGCTACAGTAATCAAGACAATATGGTACTGGCACAAAAACACAAATATAGATCAATGGAACAGGACAGAAAGCCCAGAGATAAACACACGTACCTATGGTCAACTAATCTATGACAAAGGAGGCAAGGATCTACAATGGAGAAAAGTCAGTCTCTTCAATAAGTGGTGCTGGGAAAACTGGACAGCTACATGTAAAAGAATGAAATTAGAACACTCCCTAACACCATACACAAACATAAACTCAAAATGGATTAGAGACCAAAGTGTAAGACCGGACAGTATAAAACTCTTAGAGGAAAACATAGGAAGAACACTGTTTGACATAAATCACAGCAAGATCTTTTTTGATCCACCTCCTAGAGTAATGGAAATAAAAACAAAAATAAACAAATGGGACCTAATGAAACTTCAAAGCTTTTGCACAGCAAAGGAAACCATAAACAAGATGAAAAGACAACCCTCAGAATGGAAGAAAATATTTGCAAACGAATCAATGGACAAAGGATCAATCTCCAAAATAAATAAACAGCTCATGCAGCTCAATATTAAAAAAAAAAATCCAATCCAAAAATGCGCAGAAGACCTAAATAGACATTTCTCCAAAGAAGATATATAGATGTCCAGGAAGCACATGAATAACTGCTCAATATCACTATTAGAGAAATGCAAATCAAAACTACAATGAGGTATCACCTCACTCCTGTTAGAATGGGCATCATCAGAAAATCTACAAACAACAAATGTTGGAGAGGGTGTGGAGAAAAGGGAACCCTCTTGCACTGTTGGTGGGAATGTAAATTGATACAGCCACTGTGGAGAACAGTATGCAGGTTCCTTAAAAAACTAAAAATAAAATTATCATATGACTGAGCAATCCCACTACTGGGCATATACCCAGAGAAAACCATAATTCAAAAAGACATATGCGCCCCAATGTTCATTGCAGCACTATTTACAATAGCCAGGTCATGGAAGCAACCTAAATGCCCATCGACAGACGAATGGATAAAGAAGATGTGGTACATATATACAATGGAATATTACTCAGCCATATAAAGGAATGAAACTGGGTCATTTGTCGAGACATGGATGGATCTAGAGACTGTCATACAGAGTGAAGTAAGTCAGAAAGAGAAAAACAAATATCATATATTAACGCATATATGTGGAACCTAGAAAAATGGTACAGATGAACTGGTTTGCAGGGCAGAAATTGAGACACAGATGTAGAGAACAAACGTATGGACACCAAGCGGGGAAAGCAGCGGTGGGTGGGGATGGTGGTGTGATGAATTGGGAGATTGAGATTGACATGTATACACTGGTGTGTATAAAATGGATGACTAATAAGAACTTGCTGCATAAAAAAATAAAAATAAATAAATAAAAAAATTCTATCTTAACTTTTAACCAACTCTAGGCCATATGCTCTCTGACTCTATACTAAGAGGCCTTTTAAAATTTTTTCAGTGACCATTTGGTTATTAATATATGGCAAGTATTTGGAAAGAAAATATAAATGCCAGGACTATATTCCACATACTTTTCTTCAGTTTGGAGCTTAAAGTCGGATAATTCCATACTGCATTTTCCAATTAAAAAAATGAACTAGACTTACTCTGATGATAATTTTGCAATACCTACCAATGTCAACTCATTATGTTGTACGCCTGAAATTAATATATGTCAATTATAATTTTATTTAAAAAGTGGAGCATCTGTCTATATGGATTTTGCTATGTTGCCAGTCAAACCATAGCCCTCAGATATATGGTATTATAAAATGTACAGCTATGTCACTCCTTCTTCCTGTTTTCTGCCAGATTTAATGGAGATTCTTTTGTATTTTGCTTTTGAATTGAAAAACAAAAATTACCACACTTAAACTCCCAGGGGCTAGCTTTTGAGAGTCTACATTTAGAGACATTCTAAAAAGTTACTTGCAGTCTGTGGGCTCAGAGCCTAGGTATGCGCGATTCAAAGAAAACTGAAACAACAACAAAGGCTCAAACTTCCTGGTTAGTTTAATAACATATCATTATAAATATTCAGTCAGCGGCTTTAGGGAAACCCTTGTCTTGTCAACAAGAGCTGCAAGATTTGATGGCTCTGCCAGAAAGTACTGGGAGGAGTTGGTATTTGTTGTTATTTTGCACACACCACGGATCCTGTGTGTTTTTATATATTTATTTATTTATTTTACTGTGGGATTAAAACAGAGTGAACCATAAAGGTTTTCTGGAAATTATTTTAAAGTTTTGCAGTTTAAAAGATGGTTATTTATTTATCCAAATAATAAATATGCCAATCTTTAGTTATACAAGATTGGATCAAGGAATGCCCAAATAATATCAGAAAACTAATTTTAAGTCATGTTTTTAGATTGTTCAGAAGAATCTAACATTGAACTGAATTATGTTCCTGAAATTCATACCTAAAATGTTCATTAATGTTCTTGTTCAACATCACTGTAATGGAGAAGATTCTTTGTCCTTCAAATTCTTACTTACATTAGACTTCACCGTGGTATCAATAAATAAGAAAAAATAACAAAATAGAGTGGGCAGTTTGATTTAAGGGGAAAAGTCTTTAAACGAATCTTTGGTTTGCCTGCTCTTGCTACCTCATTAATTCTAAATGGTGTCAGTCAGTTGAGTCTAATAGCTGTGAGTGTTACTACCATGGTCAGTTCCAAATTATAGTATTGATTAATTGATTGTCTTCTTCCAGTTGTGAATTATATGAGTGCTGGCTCAGGCAGCTTGGCTTAGGGCCAAAACCTTATTTTCAATGGAAGGCAACAAGCAATTTCACTGTTTCACTACTGTGGTTAAGCGGATGCTCAGAAAACCAAAAGCTTTGGAAAGACAATTGGACAAAAAAGGAATGTACTAAATATAAAAATATGCACTTATTGATGGTCTCTCTCCAACCTAGAGAAACAAGCAGGAAGAGAGTAAGTCAAAAATTCATCATTTCTCAACCTCAGACTTCCCAAACAGTCTTGAAACAATTGACTGGGGGATGAGAGTAAGAGGGTAGAAAGATGGTCAAGAATGATAACGAGCCAGCATTTGCATCTGCGGAATTAAGTCCATTCAGGAGAAGTGTGGTGACTGTGGTACTTTCAAACCAAGTACAACTTAAAGTGGATTATGGGCTTGGCTACATCATAGGTACAGCTATCCAGGAAAGCTTAAAAAGTACCTGCCACATTGTGGCACCACCAGGGCAGTGGTGCCATGTTCTTAGAATAATATAAACATTACCAAGTTGAAAGACAATACAGGAGGCATTCATTTTGTGTTAACTTTCTGCTTTAATGAGAAACATAAAATGGATGGGTGTGTTTATCATTGATTCTTGTGGAATGGGAAAAGCTAAATGGGGCATTGAGAGGTTAATAACTTTCACAGATCCATAACTTTGCCTTTGTTTGCTGCCAGATCAATTCCCTTTCCCTACAAAATCTGAAGGGAAAATTGGTATGCAATGGAGTAACTCTGATTATAAAATTATATTCACATTAAAATGTATTTATAATCATTATTGGTCTTTCTTTTCAATATGAACACAATTATACTTGATTTCACAGAGAATTAGAAAGAAGAACCTTCATGGACATATATACACTACCAAATGTAAAATCGATAGCTAGTGGGAAGCAGCTGCATCGCGCAGGGAGATCAGCTCAGTGCTTTGTGACCACCTAGAGGGGTGGGATAGGGAGGATGGGAGGGAGACACAAGAGGGAGGAGATGTGGGGATATATGTATATGTATTGCTGATTCACTCTGTTATAAAGCAGAAACTAACACACTATTGTAAAGCAATTATACTCCAATAAAGTTAAAAAAATTAATTAAGTAAAAAAAAAAAAAAAAGAAAGAAGAACCTTTCTTCCTCAAGTAAAGGGAGTGATCCTGAAAAGAATGAGGAAAATGATTCCAGGGGTCCTAAATTGTAAAGCTTTAAAACCAATGTTTAGACAAGACTGATAAATGGAAATTTATAAGTAGAGAAACAATTGTGAATATATGGAAAGCATGTATCACAAAGTCAAATATGCTGATGAAAATTAGAATTTTGTGGAAGTATTTGCTATAAGAAAGGGGAGAGAGATTGCAAGTAAATGTGTCAATGAGGAGAAATTAATCTTCTATAAGTGGTACTAAATTCAAGATTATTAATGATTGATTATACATATATGGAAAAATCCTTAATAGAAGCAATGATGTAAAAGCCTCTTGGCATAGATCCTATAATGAAAGTTCATAGAATAAATATGCATAAAATATAAAAGTATATTAACTTTTCATGGTATACTTCTTGGCACCCAGCACAGAAACCCTAGCACAAAATGGGTGGTCCACAGATATTTTTTGAAAGAAAGAATGCATTAGAATATAGCCTTTGAAATAACTTCCTCTCCAAAGCAATAAATAGTACCCTTAAAGAAACATAGCAATAGTCATTAATAAAATGTTTTCAAATTTCAAGTGCTTGTGATCCAAAGCACATAAATATAGCTAGTTTTCCCTCTCCCCCATGTCCCTTCCTCACCTGAATAAATGTGATTCACCCTTAGACTCAGACATCATGTTCCTTCCTGAATAAGTGGTTCCTCACCTATTTGGACTAGATTAAGCAACCTTAACATGATCTCCAGTACTTCCCATATTTGGGGACTATTTGCACTCTCCTGTAACTGTTTATTTAATTGACTATCCATCTTAGATAGATTATGTCTGTCTTATCCCCCATTTGTGTCCCCTAGGCTCTAGCAAAGAGTTTCATATTGACAACTACTTGTTTTTTTCCAGATAGTATCATTCCTGACCTTTCTTTTCCATACCCCACATCTGGTTTGCTGGCAAATCCAAGTAGCTCTACTTTCAAAGCAATGCCTATCTAGAATTCAACCATTCTTCCCACTCCCAAAGCCTAACTTGGTCCACCTCTTGCCTGCATTACTGCAATAGCCTCTGTGCTAGTATACCCGCCACTGCCCCTGTTTCAATTAGTTAGTTCTCAACCCAGAAGCCAGACAGATCGTCTTAAAATATGACTAAACATGTCATTTTTCTGTTCAAAACCTTCAGTGAGATATCATCTCATATAGAACAAAAGTCAAAGTTCTTACTAGGAGATATGAGGGTCTTCTTTTCTTATCACTTCAGCTATGCTGGCCTTCTTCCTGTTGCTCAGTTCAAGTAAGCTTCCCCCCAGGAAGCAGGTATAGCAGGTGTAGCCTTCATACCTGCTATTTCCCCTGTCTAGAATGGTCTCCCGCCAATATCTACATGACTAACTCTCCTACTTTCTTGAGAGTTTTACTCAGAAATCATCTCTCAGTCCAAAATTTCTAAAATTTCAATATTCTCCTAACCTGATACTTTAATTTCCCTTCCCTGCTTTTGTTTTCCTATTAGTGCTGATTCTGAGTCTGATATTCAGCAGGTAGAGTACACTTCCCTTCTGAGTGGCCTCATGTCTATTTGATGAGTAGGTACTCATTTATGCTCGTTGTTAAATATTTTAAAGCTCATCCCTGCTCTTCACTATCTAATATACTCTCTACTTCAATTATTTCTCTTTACCATCTACCTCCCCAACTCTAACGTAAAATATTTTTGTTCAACACTGTATCACCAGCATCTGGAGCACCTGGTCTTCTGTAAGGTACTCTAGCTGTATACCCCAATTTTAGCCTATGCATGTTTCTACCTTAAAAGGTACTATAAAACATTGTTACACTTATTTCTTTCATGTTGTCTCTGCAGTAAGTGGTGAACTCCTTGAGGGCAGGTTTCACTTTTTCTTTTCATCTTTGTATTTCAATCATCTAGGGCACTGACTGCTTAATAAATATTCAGTGAATAGAAGAAAGAAGAAATGACTTTGTGCCTACCCATAATTACTCATGTAAGATAAATTATTACAACTATGTTTTTATTTATTATGCCTACCTACTTTATTAAAAATAAATTTATTTATTTTTATTTATTTATTTTTGGCTGTGTTGGGTCTTCATTGCTGTGTGCGGGCTTCCTCTAGTTGCAGCGAGTGGGGGCTACTCTTCGTTGTGGTGCATGGGCTTCTCATTGTGGTGGCTTCTCTTGCTGTGGTGCACGGGCTCTAGGCACGCGGGCTTCAGTAGGTGTGGCTCGTGAGCTCTAGAGCACAGGCTCAGTAGTTGTGGCACATGGGCTTAGTTACTCTGTGGCATGTGGCATCTTCCCAGACCAGGGCTCGAACCCGTGTCCCCTGCACTGGCAGGCAGATTCTTAACCACTGCACCACTGGGGAAGTCCCATGCCTACCTACTTTCAATGAAGATAAAATTATGTATACAAACTTAGATTGGTACAACTATAACCTTGTAAATTTTATAGGTCTAATGTATAAAAATTTATCTGTCGCAAGGATTTTTAGGAGCACAATCCTTGTGATCGAGGAGAAAACATTATATAGACAATCTTTTTTTGACATTTCTATGGTTTTAAACTGCAGTAATATGAAAATCTCAAGTAAACTGTAGACAGCTGTTTCAAACCAAAGATATTACATAGGAAATTTCATAATTCCATTCTATAACTACAGGTGATTTCTGATCTTTTAAAATATGATTTAAAAAATATGATTCTGCATAGGAAAATCTGGGATCAGATTCAAAAGTCTTTTTTTTTTTTTTTTTAAGTTTGGAACACTTTCATGTGCTCAAGATTTTAAAAAAAAATGAGATTTTTATAAAAAATGTCTTTAGGCCATCCACCACCAAAACAATTAACCCCTAAAATCTTTTTTAATAAATTAAAAATCTTAAAATTTGTATGGGGACACAAAAGACGCCAAATAGCAAAAGCAGTCTTGAGGGAAAAAACGGAGCTGGATGAATCAGACTCCCTGACTTCAGACTATACTACAAAGCTACAGTAATCAAGACAATATGGTACTGGCACAAAAACACAAATATAGATCAATGGAACAGGATAGAAAGCCCAGAGATAAACCCGCGCACCTCTGGTCAACTAATCTATGACAAAGGAGGCAAAGATATA